>NC_134691.1:336732070-336742070 GCF_050947455.1 Rhinoderma darwinii
GCACCAGATTTATTAATGACGTGCGCCATTTTTTTGGTGAAAAAAATTGCTCGAGAATTCGTCAGCGTAAGGAAGAGAAAAGTGTCTAGCATGTCTTTCGAGATGCGCAAAATTTATACTAAAGTGTGCTCTCTGTGATAAATTTGGCTCCGCTTCTGCCTGTCTGGTCGAGATTTATCTGGTCTAATATTAATAAATCTTCCCCGTCATGTCAGCTCTTCGCTAACAGAAATTTTTGAGCAGTGCCAGAGGAGTATACGCCTGTTATAGAGACCTCTCATTCTGGAAATCAGTGGTGGTTTGAGATCCGACGTGACCAATGTCATCTTCTCCCCTGTATCTATGGGATACCAGAAGATCTTGGACAACAGAATGGAGTTCCCCTTTAAGTATTTGACTTTTGTACATGTGTAAAACAATGAAAAATATTTCTATATCGCCACTATTAAAAAGCGTGTTGTACAAAGCCTTTCATCCTATATATTAACCTCTGACCTAGTAGAGCTTACACCTTACACTCCGAACCTCAGAAATCCCATTAACCTGTCATATTTCCTTGGGCCATGGAAAAGAAACAAATCAATTTTGAAAAATGGGGGAACATACGGTACAAGCCCCATACAGCGGGCCAATCAGTATATAACCCATACACTACACTATGTTCATTATGGATATGAGGCATCTGCTTCCTTTTGAAAAAGGGGTTCTGCAGCAGCTGGGATGTATAATGCAAGGTTGCCTGCCACAGTGACGGCAGAAACTCATTTAAAAGAAAAGGGGAAAGCAACGGAAGAGGAGGTGAGAAAAGGCAGCAGGTGGGGGGGGGGGGGGTGTTGAGTGCACATTTAGTAACCCACCCCAGAACCCCAGACAGCCATGAGGTATATATTATATACAATGGTCAGGGACGTAACAAGTTATTGGGAATGGGGCCTCCGCTCCAGCAGCAACACAAAGTCCAGGAAATGAAAAGCCCCTCACCTCCAAATCTTATTTCCATTCATGTCTATGAAAATTATCCAGAGATGTATATTAGATACGACCTGCAGCGAACAGTCGTACCCAGAATTCATAGTCAATAGTTACAACAACACAAATACTTCCATTGGAATTCAATCTGTTTCTGTGATTAAAAATATTTAATTTGAAAAGAAGCCCAAAAAAAATTATTTAAAAAAAAATTAACAATTAAATAATCAACAAGTATTCAAAAATGGAATGCAGTAGTCTGCAAGCTGTGGCTATCTAGTTGTTGCAGACATGGTGAGAGTTATAGTCTGACGACCACTAGAAATTCGCAGGTCGGAGAGCACTGATTTGGAATAAGTTTTCCAAAAACAACTAGTGAGAAACAGTGAAGTTTCTTTGGCTTAATGCTAAGCTGGGGGAGTATATAGGGGGCGACTGAGACATGAGCCCCGGGTGCTGGGTGCCGGGGGAAGCAAACAAGTCACTTTACCTTGGCCAGGATATTTAGATAGAGGGATGAGACCCACAAACTGAACCTTCGCCCGGGTGAAGTAAAGTCTAGCCCTGGCTCGGACTAAGCTGATTGGTTGTCCATGGGTTGAGCGTGGAGTCTCCAGTAACTTTCCAAAGTGATGATGATCTTTGGAAACTCTGGAAACCACAATCCAATTTTACAATTATCTGCTGAATAGTTCACAATTAGAACAACTATTTAACATACGATACATGCGGCACCGCTGTTTTTAGGCTTTAACCCTTTAAGGACTGAGCCAAATTTGTTTTTATCTTTTTAATCTCTCTTGTATTCAGCTATAATTTTTTTTTGTAAGCAGACCTTATATTTTCTGTAAGCAGACCTTATATTTTTTGTAAGCAGACCTTATATTTTTTTGTAAGCAGACCTTATATTTTTTTGAACACATAATTTTCTAGTACCTTTATGGTACTTTAAAATTTTTAATGGCAAAAGTTTTTTTTTTTAAGGTATTCATTATTAATATTACCATAAAGTATAACTTTATTGTGCAAGTCAGGATGAGGTTGAGGATATATAATATGTATATGTTTTTGTGACTTTTATCAAATTTAACTAATTTATTTAAAACAAAATTGTGTTTATTGCATTTTTTTTGTGTTGTGACATAATTCGTTTTAATCATTTATTTTATTTAAGTGTTTTTAACAATTTCTTTTCAGTCCAATTAAGATACTTTTACATTTAACATATATATATAATATTATTATTTTTAAACCCTTATATTATATCTAAATGACAGCACATTACTCCCTGTGTATGTACAATGCAGAGGTATGTATTAGGGCATACCGAAAGGGTAATTCCTATCTCTTTAAGTGATGTCATATTGCTATGATTTGCCATCACTTCTGATTGGTGAGGGTCTGATTGTCAAGACTATCATGGATCCCGACAACGAAGGGGCTGCAGTGCTAGTTTAGCGCTGTGGACTCTTGAATTTTTTTCCCCCACGGCCACCAGCTGTCACTTGAACAGAGCAGTGTGCTCCCGACCACAGCCTGTGCAGCGCGCTGTAGCACATCTCCGTTCAAGTAACAGCTATAGGTTGTGCAAAAAAAAAAAAAGGGACCACTGTGATAAACCAGCGCTGCAGCCCCTTCATTCTCGAGATTGGCGGATCGGCTATATGCCATTACTTTTAGTGATGGGAACGCCCAAAACACACACTAATACTAGACAGCGCTGGGGACCTTTTTCAGGCCCAGGGTTATCAGTATTTCCAAGTCAGCCCCATGTTGCTTGATTGGGTGGGCACAGCTATGGTGCACGCGTGATCAACGATGACGTACATGTAAAGTATTGTGCGTAAACTTCATGACGTCATGTTACTCATTTTGCCTAAGGGGTTAAACACATTAAAAACAAGACAAAAAGACAAATAACTTTAGGGTTGATGGTGGAGGCATAGAAAATGAAAACATTTAACCATATTTGTGTCACAAAGTACAAAGACCTAGAGAAGATCGTTATATGTAATGAGGTGTCTACCGTAACGTATCAGAGGTATCCAAGCTGTGATATTTTATGTGATCCATTAGGGACGGGCAAAGAAAGATCTTTTGTGTTCTTAAAGACTAGTAAGATATTGTTCAAGCCAAGCCAAACTTTCGACGTGAAGCACAAATGGCCAAACTGAAGCGTCATGTTATTCCGGACATATAATAAGAAGACCCAGCTCATTGGAGAAGCCTCAACAAGTCGAATGGAAATCAAAAACAGAACGAACAGCAACACAATGGATGGAGATAATCAAGAAAGTCCTGATCATGACATTGAGGAGCCTGAAGACCTCACCAGAAGATAGGACCTTCCAGCAGTACAGTGGGCATACGGTCACCCGGGCTCAAAACCAACCAACACAATATATAAATTTATTTACATTAACTCTATATTTTTTATTTTATTTTTTATCATTTTAACTCCAATTTAAAAAAAAATCAACTTAAAAATGTTTTTGGATCTATTGAATTCTTCCCTTTTCATCACCTATTTTACTTCTATAACACTAGGTTCCTCAACACAGATACAAAAGGGTTCTGTATAAGATGTATCCAAGGATGCCCACATAGTATATCCTCAGCTATTAACCCCTTTATACCCCACATATTTTGGGTCTTGATGACCAGACAATTTTGACTGATTTTCTGCTCGTGCTAGTTAAAAGGGTTTCTCATTTTTTATGTTTTTGATATTAAATACATTATTGCATCTTTTTTTCATGACACATAGGGCTATATGTTTATATCATTTTTACACACATTCTATTTGGGTTTCTTTTTCTTTTTTATTGCATTTATTGGATTTTTAGTGTGTGACAAACAATAAATATTTCAAATTTATAAAAAAATATTTAAGCACATAAAAGAACCCTAAAATAGAATAGAATTTGTGTCTGCTATTGTGTAATCTTTATTTGGACACATTGATGAGGCGTTAGTGTTTTTTTTTTAGAGTTTTAAAATTGTAAAATTTTATATTATTATTATGTTATTATTGTTTACACTGGTTTTTTTGTGCTGCACTTATCTCCTCGAACTTTGTGGGCATGTTATATTTATTTTCTATTTTACACGTAGTTTTTGTTTGAGGTTTTTTTTTTTTTTTACTTTGATTGGAATTTTAGTGTGTGACAAAGAGTAAAAACAATTCATATTTCAATTTTTTAGTTAACTTTCATATTTTTTGTCTAAGCACATAGAGGAACCCTAAAATAAAATGAAATGTGTGTTTGCTATTGTTTATTTTGTCCTGTTTCATGGCTTAGTAAGTGGAATTGCGCCAGGGCTTGGGCTTTGGACCAGTAGACGGGGAGTTAGTTTTTTTAAAAATAGTTTTTAATAGTTCTATTTTTCTATCATTATTGTATTATTATTATTTGTTTCACTAATACTTTATTTTTATGCACCAACTTATCTCCCTTGAACTTTGGGGGACATTATTTATTTATTTTACCCATTGTATTCCGCCTCTAACTGGGGCTGTCATAGCCAGTTACAGAGGAAAACAACCCTGATAATACATATGAAGCTCTGAGATTTGACAGTTGCCCCTGAGATCATGTGACCAATAGACGCAGGGGCAATATATACAGAGAGTGAGAAGGCAGAAATGGTAAGAATATATTTTTTTTTTTTACTTCTCCACCTCTCTACTTTTGGCCAATACTCAGTGCAGCTGCTATTCTGCAGGGCCTTCTTTTTAAGGCACCGTAGAATTAAGGCAATGAACATGGAGAAGAGATATATCCAGCACTCTTGTAAAAAAAATGATTTATTTGGTCATATTAAAAAATAGGACAATTAAAATGATAATTCTGAGACCACGCTTACGCGTTTCAAACCTCTAGGATTCTTAATCATAGCTTGTGGGCGGTTATTAAGGGGTTAAACAAAAATTTATACGTGGGTTTGAAGAGGAAAACAAGGAATATTTTCCCTTTCGATCCAAAATTTGGGGTTATGGAATACACATAACAAATGCAGGAAAATATTAAATAAATTTATCGAACCCATTATGTTGTGAATTAGACTCCTGTGGATCTTTGGTTACAGGTTAGTCTTTCCTATTTGGGCTTATGCTCAGTTTTCAAAAAGTTGTACCAAAAACATATTAGGGACAGTATCATTATAACACGGCTATTTCACAAAGGCTGAACAGACTTATATGAATAAGGAACTAGAGGCAAGTCAATCTGTGAGAATTCACTTTGCCGGCCCAATGCCAAAGGGCGAATGTCCTATTACGGAATGGAGGTTAAAACGTAAAATCATTTTCACATCATTTTCTATGCTGAAATATATCTTTGTAATATTTGAAAAAATGGCTAAGAAATTTGCCCTTCGGCAAAACTTCAAATACGCTTATACGTATGATGACACTACAATTTTGTTTTACAAATATAAAATGTCATGATTATACCTATAGTCACGTTAAATTAAGTAGTTTTAGATCCAGTTTATCAGGATTAGAGTTTCTGCCTGAGCTTATACCGTGGAGTAAGTAGTCCTTATGGCTGAGCAGTGATTTTCCCGCAAGAACTGTAGAAGGTTTTGTTTCTTTTTTGTGTAAGGTTTCGTTCACATCTGCTTTGGACGCTCCTTTTGAGCCCTTCCCTCGCAGATTCCGTCAACAATCTCAAAACAAAATAGAGCAGCATTCAATGGAAACCATGACGGAAACTTGACAGGACCCATATAAGTCAATGGATTCTGTCCGTGCCGTTGGTGACAGATCTGGCACTTCTGTTATTTTGATTTTTCTGTTCCTATATCAGAATATTAACATGGAAATAATGACGCAGATGTGAACATAGCCTTAGTGGATTGATTTTATCTCCGGCAGGCACTGCACAAATATTGCCACATACCCTGTAAACCCTTAGTGGATTGATATCACCAGTAATATGTATGTATACAGTACACTGTACGACGGAAAGCTTGTTGCATCACAGACTTGGGCCTGTTTAAGGTCACAGACAAGCAATTTGTAACGATTGTTATGTAAAAAAGATAGATTAAAAAAATGATAGATAGATAGATATAGATAGATAGATAGATAGATAGATAGATAGATAGATAGATAGATAGATAGATAGATAGATAGATAGATAGATAGATAGATCATGATCTTATAGATAGATAGATAGATAGATAGATAGATAGATAGATAGATAGATAGATAGATAGATAGATAGATAGATAGATAGATAGATAGATAGATAGATAGATAGATAGATAGATAGATAGATAGATAGATATGAGATAGATAGATAGATAGATAGATAGATAGATAGATAGATAGATAGATAGATAGATAGATAGATAGATAGATAGATAGATAGATAGATAGATAGATATGAGATAGATAGATAGATAGATAGATAGATAGATAGATATGAGATAGATAGATAGATAGATAGATAGATAGATAGATAGATAGATAGATAGATAGATAGATAGATAGATAGATAGATAGATAGATAGATAGATAGATAGATAGATAGATAGAGACTTTTTGTGGTTTACAGGAGTAAAAATATATTATTTGTTCCTTTGTATTTATATATCTTTATACTCCCAGTGTTTTGTGACCTCGCAGTATAGTCACATCTTAGGCTTCGTTCACATCTGCGTCAGGGTTCCGTTCTGGCATTCCGTCTGAGCTTTCCGTCAGTACTGAACCCTGACCATTGATTTCACTGGTGACAGATCCGGTGCAAACGGTTTCCGTTTTCTCCGTTGTGTAAGGGTTTAGTTGTTTTGATGGAATGAATAGCGCAGTCGACTACGGTATGGATTCTGTCAAAACGACGGAACTCTTGCACAACGGATACAAACGGAAACCATTTGCACCGGATTCGTCACCATTGATATCAATGGTGATGCAAATGAAAACCTATGGTTTCCGTTTCCTTCACTCAGGGTCCCGTTCTGACGGTAAGCTCTGACGGAATGCCAGAACGGAGCCCTGACGCAGATGTGAACGAAGCCTTACCGCTCAACTTTTAGACTTTTGCATACATAAGTTATATTTCTCTTCGTTCTCTGTTATTATAATATCCAAGTGTATGAAATCACTGACTGGAACATCACGCGTGGTCTGCGCCCAGACAATGATTAGGACATCAGTCCTCCACTCTTTCCTCTGATAAGATACATTTATGGAGGTTTTTATAAAGATTCATCGGGCAATCCAGCAACCGAAGTCTTTATGTTAATTGGAGGAGCACTATAATAACATTACATGATGGGGAATGTAGTGCTCTGTGGTTGTCTGAGATAGTATGACACATAGTAAGTTACATCGACTCAGCAGACAGTATCAGTCATGCTAGGCTTAGATACATCGGCTCAGCAGAGAGTATCATAAGGGATAAGATTAGATACACAGTTCAGCATTCAGTATCAGTCATAAAAGGCTTAGGCTATATACATTGGCTCAGCAGACATTATACCTCATTATAGGCTGAGATACACCATCTCATCAGACAGTATCACACATGAAGAGCTTAGAAACACCAGTTCGCCAGATAGTATCACACTTGATATGCTTAGATACACCAGCTCAGGAGACAACATCATACAATATAGATTTATATATATATATATATATATATATATATATATATATATATAGGCTCATCAGACAGTATCACAACTTATAGGCTTAGATACAAAAGCTCAGGAGACTGTATCACAAATAATATTCTTAGCTACACCGGCTCAAGCAGACAGATTCACGCTTGATGGCCTCAGATAAAAAGCCTCCGAAGACAGCATTATATATTATAGGCTTAGATACACTAGCTCAGAAGTGCAATATCTCACTTTGGATACACCAGCTCAGCAGACAGTATCACACATGATGGGCTTAGATACACCAGTTTAGCAGACAGTATCACACATGATAGACTTAGATACATCAGCTCAGCAGTCAGTATAACACATGATAGGATTATATACACAGCGCATCAGACAGTATCACACATGTTAGGATTAGATACATAAACTCAGTAGACAGTATCACACATGATCGGATTAGATACACAGGCTCAGCAGACAGTATCACACATGATAGGATTAGATACAGTGGCTCAGCAGACAGTATCACACATGATAGGATTATATACACAGCGCATCAGACAGTATCACAAATGATAGGATTAGATACATAAACTCAGTAGACAGTATCATAATTTATAGGCTTAGATACACCAGCCCAGGAGACATAATTACACATGAGAGGATTAGATACAGAGGCTCAGCAGGCAGTATCACACATTATTGGGTTAGTTACAATGGTTTAGCAAACATTATGACACATGATAAAATTAGATACACAGTTTAGCAGACAGTGTCACAGATGATAGCCTTAGATACACTGGCTAAGTAAACAGTATGACACATGGTTAGCTACAGTAGCTCATCTGACAGTGTCACACACGATAAGATTAGATACACTGCTCATCAGACAGTATCACACATGATAGGATTAGATACAGCAGCTCATCAGACAGTATCACACATGATAGGATTAGATACAGCAGCTCATCAGACGGTATCACACCTGATAGGATTAGATACAGCAGCTCATCAGACAGTATCACACATGATAGGATTAGATACAGCAGCTCATCAGACGGTATCACACCTGATAGGATTAGATACAGCAGCTCATCAGAAAGTATCACACATGATAGGATTAGATACAGCAGCTCATCAGACAGTATCACACATGATAGGATTAGATACACAGCTCAGCAAACAGTATCACACATAATGGGATTAGATACACAGCTCAGCAAACAGTATCACACATGATAGGATTAGATACACAGCTCAGCAGACAGTATCACACATGATAGGATTAGATACAGCAGCTCATCAGACGGTATCACACCTGATAGGATTAGATACAGCAGCTCATCAGAAAGTATCACACATGATAGGATTAGATACAGCAGCTCATCAGACAGTATCACACATGATAGGATTAGATACAGCAGCTTATCAGACAGCATCACACATGATAGGATTAGATACAGCAGCTCGTCAGACAGTATCACACATGATAGGATTAGATACACTTATCCCTAACAAAGTGTCCCTAGATAATATATGCAGGCTCATCAATCAAACATAAAATATTTAAAAAGTCTTCCAGGACCCATTCAGTGGTCACCGGTTGTTGCTTTGTTGACAAACACGAAATTACAGATATCACCCAGGACCGGTGCTTCGAACATACAGCACATTTATAGTAAATCATAATAACCTAATAGTAACTTTATAATAAAGCAGAGTAACATTTACGTAGACGAGGGAAATATATTGTGACCGCTGTTCAGGAGAGGATCACGTAGGTTAAGCTGCCCTTTAACAAGCTCGGAGGCAGAAAATACTTTGCTTTACCATAAAACCGGACAATAAATCTCCCATTTTGTTTAATTCACTGGAGCGTGGTTATCGTAAAATTAGACTACGCCAATGGAAGCAACCCCTGCGTCAGTAAGGTGCTATCAAAGGCCCTGAGGATTTTGTAGTGTTATAATGCATACATTTATTAGGATAAAAGATAGCAAAAGTTTTACATTGAAATGATGTTTGTACAAGTCATTACAGCACTCAACTTACTGCCTGCCCTGTGAAAATATACAAAAGGATGTTTTTATAGGATTTCTCCTGGGAGAAAGGGAAGTAACAGTGTTGTAAAGCTGCTCCTTAAGGGTCAACTACAAGAATTTGTTAGTAAATATTCATTAAAAATGCATTTGATATTCGATACTCTGACTAAATGTAAACTGTTATTATCCAAAAGTACAAACAAGGATATAGACAGCAAATACTAGGCGCTATGCAGTTATATCAAATAAAAATCTTTTCAATATTGTATTTTAATCTTAGTTTAGTATTCCACAAAAAATAAATAATAAAATACATATCATTTAAAATCATGAAATGATAAATCATATGATCGATATAACATTCACGTGAG
>NC_134691.1:336749570-336909570 GCF_050947455.1 Rhinoderma darwinii
TCTATCTAATATCTATCTATCTCATATCTATCTATCCATCTCCTCTCTATCTATCTATCTATCTATCTATCTATCTATCTCATATTTATCTATCTATCTATCTATCTATCTATCTATCTATCTATCTATCTATCTATCTATCTATCTATCTATCTATCTATCTATCTATCTATCTATCTATCTATCTATCTATCTCAGATCTATCTATCTATCTATCTATCTCATATCTATCTATCTATCTATCTATCTATCTAATATCTATCTATCTATCTCAGATCTATCTATCTAGAAATAAAAAAATGAGCAGCAACTTCATGACACTGACACGTCTAAACGATCAATTGACACTATGATCAACAAATTTAAAACACGTGGTTACCCCCAACGTCTACTTAATGAACATCGCTCTAAAATCCATTCAGTTGAGAGAGACACACTCCTTACACAAAAACACCTAAGATCAGACAGGAACGCATATCGTTCATTTCCACATATACTGATGAGAGCGAACAAATAGCTAATGTTATTCGCCGCCACTGGCCCATGTTGGGCGACTGCCTTAAACATATACCTGAATTTACTAAACCTCCGCTATTCTCGCATTGTAGGTCTGACAACCTGAGGGACAAGCCTGTGAAGACTGATCTGGGCCCCCAGAGAGTGAGTATACAGCCATTCCTCAAACTGCCCAAATTGGGATCTTTTCCTTGTCTGAAATGTGTCAATTGCAGACTCATAAACAAAGGCTCAACCCTTACACATCCCACTACCAATAAGATTCATGATATTCGACAATTTCTCACATGTGACAGCGACTTTGTTATTTATGTTCTCCAGTGTCCCTGTAAACTACTTTAGGTCGGTGAAACTACAACTACCTCAAAACCAGACTCAACCAACACAGCAACACTATCCGGAAAACGAGGTTGGACTTACCCGTGTCTAAACATTTTTCTGATATGGGGCATAATGAAAACCAGTTGAGGTTTTGGCTACTTGACCACATCCCTCCCCTTAGAAGAGGGGGTAATAGGTCCAAATTACTTACAATCCGTGAGCTCCAATGGATTAACAGACTCAATTCACTTAAACCTAACGGCTTAAATGTAGTTTTTGCTTTAGGTAGACTGGTCTAGGTTTCCTTCCTTGGGTTTCAAGCTTGACGTTGCCTTCATTTTATGATTTTATTTTCCTTTTCTCGTAAAACGCCTGAATTACGTCCGTAAATAGGGCGTGTGAACATACCCTAATGATTGGTCTCCTGATAGGAACCTGCATTTGATGTCCATCACATGTCACATTAAAGCATTGTCATATGCCACCCTTGGTTTCCTCGATATACACATTTGTGTGGTCCCCCCTACGCTTTCTATAGGGAGTTATGTGGGTGTCCCTCTAGCAGATGAGCAAGTCAACGCACGCTCTGGTTGCCGGTACTCCGTGTATTGGGGCTTGGATAGTGACCATCTGCGATGGCCACTGTATTCTCTCCCCTCTCCCATATATGAGGTTACCGGGCTACCTGACCGCTATGAGTATAGTGATATACTCGTATCTCACGTGAATAGCAATATGGATACACCTACAGTGAAGGAAATAAGTATTTGATCCCTTGCTGATTTTGTAAGTTTGCCCACTGTCAAAGTCATGAACAGTCTAGAATTTTTAGGCTAGGTTAATTTTACCAGTGAGAGATAGATTTTATATTAAAAAAAAAAACTGAAAATCACATAGTATATATATTTATTTGCATTATGCACAGAGAAATAAGTATTTGATCCCTTTGGCAAACAAGATTTAATACTTGGTGGCAAAACCCTTGTTGGCAAGCACAGCAGTCAGACGTTTTTTGTAGTTGATGATGAGGTTTGCACACATGTTAGATGGAATTTTGGCCCACTCCTCTTTGCAGATCATCTGTAAATCATTAAGATTTCGAGGCTGTCGCTTGGCAACTCGGATCTTCAGCTCCCTCCATAAGTTTTCAATGGGATTAAGGTCTGGAGACTAGCTAGGCCACTCCATGACCTTAATGTGCTTCTTCTTGAGCCACTCCTTTGTTGCCTTGGCTGTATGTTTCGGGTCATTGTCGTGCTGGAAGACCCAGCCACGAGCCATTTTTAATGTCCTGGTGGAGGGAAGGAGGTTGTCACTCAGGATTTGACGGTACATGGCTCCATTCATTCTCCCATTGATGCGATGAAGTAGTCCTGTGCCCTTAGCAGAGAAACACCCCCAAAACATAATGTTTCTACCTCCATGCTTGACAGTGGGGACGGTGTTCTTTGGGTCATAGGCAGCATTTCTCTTCCTCCAAACACGGCGAGTTGAGTTAATGCCAAAGAGCTCAATTTTAGTCTCATCTGACCACAGCACCTTCTCCCAATCACTCTCAGAATCATCCAGATGTTCATTTGCAAACTTCAGACAGGCCTGTACATGTGCCTTCTTGAGCAGGGGGACCTTCCGGGCACTGCAGGATTTTAATCCATTACGGCGTAATGTGTTACCAATGGTTTTCTTGGTGACTGTGGTCCCAGCTGCCTTGAGATCATTAACAAGTTCCCCCGTGTAGTTTTCGGCTGAGCTCTCACCTTCCTCAGGATCAAGGATACCCCACGAGGTGAGATTTTGCATGGAGCCCCAAATCGATGTCGATTGACAGTCATTTTGTATATCTTCCATTTTCTTACTATTGCACCAACAGTTGTCTCCTTCTCACCCAGCGTCTTACTTATGGTTTTGTAGCCCATTCCAGCCTTGTGCAGGTCTATGATCTTGTCCCTGACATCCTTAGAAAGCTCTTTGGTCTTGCCCATGTTGTAGAGGTTAGAGTCAGACTGATTAATTGAGTCTGTGGACAGGAGTCTTTTATACAGGTGACCATGTAAGAGCTGTCTATAATGCAGGCACCAAGTTGATTTGGAGCAGTAACTGGTCTGGAGGAGGCTGAACTCTTAATGGTTGGTAGGGGATCAAATACTTATTTCTCTGTGCACAATGCAAATAAATATATATCATTTTGCCAATGTGATTTTCTGTTTTGTTTTTTTATATATAATCTATCTCTCACTGGTAAAATTAACCTAGCCTAAAAATTCTAGACTGTTCATGACTTTGACAGTGGGCAAACTTACAAAATCAGCAGGGGGATCAAATACTTATTTCCTCCACTGTATGCATTTGGTTTCCTTTTGTTTCTTATTATCACCCCATGTTATAGCATTACTTTAAATCCAATTATATGTTAGTATCAGGATGACCGAGCGGTATATTTTCACGCATGCGCTTACCAGCATCCAAGGCATGACTTCCATAGTTCAAAATGGCCGCTTTGGCTTCATTCCCTCACGGCGCATGCGCCGTTTGTGTCCTGTTACCCCTAATTAGACTACACTTCCGGAAATGCACAATTGCGCTGCACGGACGCTGCTTTCGGCTTACACCTGCGATATACTCAGAGGTGAGGTATTGATTTTAATTCACCCCACTATCTTTGATCATCACCTTGTTGATACATTTTTTAATGTTACACTTGTCTGTATGTAGCAATACAGCCCTTCATTGATGAACTACGTTTCTTTACTGACAGTCATGTATATACATTGCACTATGTATTGTCCCCTATGTACAATCCTTTGCATTTTCGCTGATTACTGTTAATACCACTTTCTGATTGGTTTCCTGTTATATTGTGTGAACTCACATTTGTCATTTGCTTGAGAAACGCTCCAGTGGACGGAGCAGAAACGTTGCACGGGCAATAAAGTACCCACTTATTCACCTGAAAAAGAAAAGTGTTGCTGCTCATTTTTTGATTTCTATGCACTTGGAACTTTGGTCTGTTCCTTAGAGCTTGTACCCACACGCTGCCAGTGCTGCTGGGTTTTCTATACTATCTATGTAGCTCATATCTATCTATCTATCTCATATCTATCTATCTATCTATCTATCTATCTATCTATCTATCTATCTATCTATCTATCTATCTATCTATCTATCTATCTATCTATCTATCTATCTATCTATCTATCTATCCCATATCTATCTATCTATCTATCTCATATCTATCTATCTATCTATCTATCTATCCCGTATGTATCTATCTATCTATCTCATATCTATCTATCTATCTATCTAATATCTATCTTATATCTATCTATCTATCTATCTATCTATCTATCTATCTATCTATCTATCTATCTATCTATCTCATATCTATCTATCTATCTATATATATATATATATATATATATATATATATATATATATATATATATATATATATATATATATATGTATATATCTAATACAGGATTAGCATTTGCTAATCAGGACACAGAATTAAGTCATTGAGTGATAGAATTTTGGGCTGCCTCCCGGGATGTTCTGTACACTAACAAGTTATTATATAATTGACTATAATGTTTTATAATTACGGATCTACCATGTCCCATTGATACTAGATCAATGAAAATTTACTGTATAAGATTATTATTATTATTATTATTAGAAATGTTCCTTATAGATAAGAGTATGATAACAATACCCTAAACTGACCATGAAAATTCACTTATATCAAGCGATATTAAAATGTATTTCCCCCTATTATTGTATATTTCTTATCGTTAAACAAAATTAAACAATAGACAACTGCCCAACTGACCCTTTTGGACAATAAACGTCCTATTGTGATGGGGACGAAACAAAAATAGCTTTTCTGAGTAATGGTAACAAGGTGGTGGTTGTGGTGTCATGGTGTGGGGGGCTTTGCTGCCTCGGAGCTGGACACCTTGCCATTATTGTAGGAATCATGAGTTCTTAACAATTATAGAAAATTCTTAAGGATAATGTCTGGTCAAATGTCCGCTCCAGGGTAATAATCCACAAGACTAAAAAGGAACAAAATTAAAGTTAGATTTGCCTTGTCAAAGAACTGACTTGAAACCATAGCCATACCCATGGCATAATAATACAAACACCACCATCTTCCCCGTCCTTAGGGCAGGTTCCCATGATTGTCACAAGACTCATGAATTATGATGCTGCAGTGGGGCTCGCTGGCAGTGTCACCATGAAGAAATTTCATTAAAGGGTTCTCCAATTTGGGCAATCCCTACTTGTTACAAGGATCCCTTGACAATGAGCTGATCACAAAGTGTCCCCCTGCTGGGACCCCCAGCGATCATCTGTAATGTGTGGGGAAACCTGGCAGTAAGTGTTTAGTTTCCTTGCAGCGCCACCACAGGAGAAATGAAGCATTACACAGTGTCCATTCATATCAATGTGTTATCTGTGTAATACAGGACAGGACAGGTCCTCCAGAGAGAGAGAGAGACGCTCTTTGTAACCGCTCTCCAGTCTGTCCAAAAGATAAGAATTTTGACCAGCGGACACCCCTCTACTAACCCAAAAATTTCCTTATAGGACCCACTTACACCTGAATCTGGCCCGTGCTGAATATCAATAGATTGACTATAATCAGCAAAATGACCTATCATACGCAACCTAACATGCTTTCCCTTAGGATATAATGGGATGCCCTGCTTTAGTTTTCCAATTGCATTCTCTAGAAATTCCCCCTATATTTGTGATTGATTGATTGATTGATTGATTGATTGATTGGATAGAAACTAGATCTGCACATATGAAGGGGATTTCTAAGAATGTTGCTGCTTATGATGGACACAATTTTGTTTGCCTTCAGCCACCACTAGGGGTGCTCACTGCATGGGGAAGTAATCAGCTCCAATTGAACTTGATAATAAAAACAGTATGCAGTGAGCTCCCCTAGTGGTAGCAGAAAGAATCAGTTTATCCTAGTGAGCCACAATTTCAATTCCAAGCCCAGCCAACTCTATAGCTGTACAGATGCTCCACTCAATGGGATAGCGTCCACGAGGTCCCATAACCCATAACCAGTTTTGCACAACCAGTGAGATACCTTTTATTCTTTTGGGTTATCATTAGTTTACTTCTCCTGAACAGCTCATAGGGGGGTTAACAGGTACTAGGAAACCCCCTAAGTTCTTCTGGGTAGTATCACAAACATGCAAATGTAGTTTTTTTATTTTTTATAAACCTAAGAATTCATGTTTACTGCGCTGTAGAAATATAATTGTATTTAACATAATAGTGTCCTGCGGTATCAATAAAAAATATATATTTTGTCAATGCCTATAAAATGACTGAATCGTACATTGGTGAAATAATAATGCCATACAGTGCAGGAATATTACTGTCAGACAGTGGCAACATCATGGTGCCATGCAGTGCTCAGTACTGCCACATAATGATTAAATAACGCCACCATACTGTGCCCAAATAATGCAGACGTGTAGTGTTCAACAGCTGCCATACAAAGCCCAAATAATATAGGCATACTGTATTATTATGATAGCTTCATATAGTTCTCATTTAATATTACCATATAGTGCTCAAATAATACAGACATACAGTTCCAACATAATGGCTTCATAAGACTCTTAAATAATATTACAATATCATGCCCAAGTAATATAGACACATTCTACCATTATAATACCACCCATGTAATACCACCATACAGTACCAAAATATTGTCAACAAGTAGTACCAAGTATAATCATACCATTGAAGTCGTATTAGCCACAGTCTGACAACAGTAATACAACAAATCCTAGTGGAATACTATAGATTTGCTTTAGGATCATCCTCTATGACGCAGATGGGGGATTAGGACAAACATAATGGGTAAGACTTTATAGTTAAATTGTTAATAGGAATGAACGAATCTCCGAAAAAATTTCTGGAGCCAAGTCTATTAAATCGGCCGGCTGATTCGATTCAAATAAAGTTGCCACGAATTCCAAGTTCGCCTTGATTGCCATGTCAGACTATCTGATGTATTATAGGCTTTATCCAAGTTGGATAGAGTCCTAGAAGACATCAAAGAGTCAAACACAAATTTTCAAGGCAATCGGGGCACTTGCCGTTCCAGTCCTAAAACAAAATAATACCATACTCACCTTCCTCGTCTTCCGTTGCGATGCCTACCTGTTCGCCTCCTGACATGACGTGGTTTTATCAAAATGACGTCATCTCAGGGGGTCGGTAGGGAGGCATCGCTGCGGAAGACATGGGGAAGTGAGTATGGTATTTTTTTTATTATAGGGGTGGTATCGCAAGTGTCCCGAATATGGAGACTAGAGTAGGTGAGTACAGTATTTTATTTTTTTTTTAAATCTCCCCCTAAATATCCACAGCATGTCCTGAATTCCGCTCATAGTTCTTGTATTACAATACCTAGAAAACAGCAAGGACTGGATACAAATTACCTGTGAAGAGTCAAGTGGGTGTAGCCACAATGCTGAAGACATTACACTGACTGCCTGACTCTTCAGCATTGTTGCTACGCCTAGATGACTCTTCAATATATACAGAAGCATCTTTATAAACTTATGCACATCAGGTATTAAGGCATTGTTGCGGTTTAGGGGGCTGAAAAGTCATGGCAGGTTCACTTTAAGACATTCACTCTGATAACACATAGGGTCCTCCACGTGTGTTATAAAATGTAATTTAATGTTATTGTGTGAGTCAGCCCAGGCAGCCAAAAATCCAAAATATGTGCCGAAAAGGGAGCAGAATATGATCACACTGTGGATTTGTTATGTGCTTGTTTACATTCATATTCTCACTTTTATGCCTTCCAGATGAGGCTGGCACAGTGGTTAAGAGGGCCTGTCATCAAATCCAAATATATCGGTTTTTCATTTGCTGTACCCACAGAACCCCATTCACCCAGGAGAGAGGAATTTTCTTCTAGTGCTTTCCTCTTTCCCATTTTTCCTATATGGGTAAAGCATAGAAAAATAGAGATTTGGACGCGATGACAGCTCATTTTTAGGAAAGTTGTGAACAAATTTAAACTGACAGAGGCCTGATGACTCCTTGCAAAAGTTTTGTTTTATATTTCTGCTGCCTGCAGTACCAAACCTGACATATACAGTACATGTAATCTCAGTACAGGCTATGCTTCTATTCCACATTGAAGAATTGAACTATAGTATAAAACTGGGTTTACAGTTTTCCTTGTCAAAAGAGATTGTCCCTGCACAGTCTAACACTTCAAGTACTAATTGAACAGCATCAGACTGTGTACTGGCATAGCCCATTGACAAAGAGCATGGTAACACCCAAATGTCAATTTATACATACATTTTCAGAATAAATAACAGAGGAAAGGCACGATGTAGAGTTAAAAAAACAACTATACACCACAATTGTTATTTATTGTAAAAATAAAGGGGATCTGTCAGCTCTCCTGTGTGGTGTAGTATAGAGGATCTGTCAGCTCTCCTGTGTGGTGTAGTATAGAGGACCTGTCAGTTCTCCTGTGTGGTGTAGTATAGAGGATCTGTCAGCTCTCCTGTGTGGTTTAGTATAGAGGTTCTGTTAGTTCTCCTGTGTGGTGTAGTATAGAGGAGCTGTCAGCTCTCCTGTGTGGTGTACTATAGAGGATATGTCAGCTCTCCTGTGTGGTGTAATATAGAGGATCTGTCAGTTCTCCTGTGTGGTGTAGTATAGAGGATCTGTCAGCTCTCCTGTGTGGTGTAGTATAGAGGATCTGTCAGCTCTCCTGTGTGGTTTAGTATAGAGGATCTGTTAGTTCTCCTGTGTGGTTTAGTATAGAGGATATGGCAGCTCTCCTGTGTGGTGTAATATAGAGGATCTGTCAGTTCTCCTGTGTGGTGTAGTATAGAGAATCTGTCAGTTCTCCTGTGTGATGCAGTATAGAGGATCTGTCAGTTCTCTTTTGTGGTGTAATATAGAGCATATGTCAGTTCTCCTGTATGGTGTAGTATAGAGGATCTGTCAGCTCTCCTATGTGGTGTAGTATAGAGGATCTGTCAGCTCTCCTGTGTGGTCAAGTATAGATGAGCTGCCAGCTCTCCTGTGTGGTGTAATATAGAGGAGTTGTCAGCTCTCCTGTGTGGTGTAATATAGAGGAGCTGTCAGCTCTCCTGTGTGGTGTATTATAGAGGAGCTGTCAGCTCTCCTGTGTGGTGTAGTATAGAGGATGGTGTAGTATAGAGGAGCTGTCAGTTCTCCTGTGGGGAGCAGTATAAAGGATCTGTCAGTTCTCCTATGTGGTGTAGTATAGAGGAGCTACCAGCTCTCCTGTGTAGTGTAATATAGGGGATCTGTCATATCTCCTATGTAGTGTAGCATACAGGATCTGTCAGCTCTCCTGTGTGGTGTAGTATAGAGGATCTGTCAGTTCTCCTGTGTGGTGTAGTATAGAGGATCTGTCAGCTCTCCTCTGTGGTGTACTATGGAGGATCTGTCAGCTCTCCTGTGTGGTGTAGTATAGAGGATCTGTCAGCTCTCCTGTGTGGTGTAGTATAGAAGATCTGTCAGCTGTCCTTTGTGGTGTAGTATAGAGGAGCTGTCAATTCTCCTGTGTGGTGTAGTATAGAGGAGCTGTCAGCTGTCCTGTGTAGTGTAGTATAGAGGATCTGTCAGCTCTCCTGTGTGGTGTAGTATAGAGGATCTGTCAGCTCTCCTGTGTGGTCAAGTATAGATGAGCTGTCAGCTCTCTTGTGTGGTGTAATATAGAGGAGATGTCAGCTCCCCTGTGTGGTGTAATATAGAGGAGCTGTTAGCTCTCCTGTGTGGTGTAGTATAGAGGAGCTGTCAGTTCTCCTGTGGGGTGCAGTATAAAGGATCTGTCAGTTCTCCTATGTGGTGTAGTATAGAGGATCTGTCAGCTCACCTGTGTGGTGTAGTATAGAGGAGCTACCAGCTCTCCTGTGTGGTGTAGTATAGAGGATCTGTCATCTCTCCTATGTAGTGTAGCATACAGGATCTGTCAGCTCTCCTGTGTGGTGTATTATAGAGGACCTGTCAGTTCTCCTGTGTGGTGTAGTGTAGTATAGAGGATCTGTCAGCTCTTCTGTGTGGTGTAGTATAGAGGATCTGTCAGCTCTCCTGTGTGGTGTAATATAGAGGGTCTGTCAGCTCTCCTGTGTGGTGTAGTATAAAGGATCTGTCAGCTCTCCTGTGTGGTGTAGTATAGAGGATCTGTCAGCTCTCCTGTGTGGTGCAGTATAGGGGATCTGTCAGCTCTCCTGTGTGATATAGAATAGAGGATGTCAGTTCTCCTGTGTGGTGTAGTATAAAGGAGCTGTCAGCTCTCCTGTGTGGTGTAATATAGAGGAGCTGTCAGCTCTCCTGTGTGGCGTAGTATAGAGGAGCTGTCAGCTCTCCTGTGTGGTGTAACATCGAGGATCTGTCAGCTCTCCTGTGCGGTGTAGTATAGGGGATCTGTCAGCTCTCCTGCGCGGTGTAGTATAGAGGATCTGTCAGCTCTCCTGTGTGGTGTAGTATAGAGGACCCTTTAGCTTGTCTGTGTGGTCTAATAAAGAAGATCTGTCAGCTCTCCTTTATGGTGTAGTATAGAGGATCTGTCAGCTCTCCAGTGTAGTGTAGTATAAAGGATCTGTCAGCTCTCATGTGTGGTGTAGCATAAAGGAGCAGCCAGCTCTCCTGTGTGGTGTAGTTTAGAGGACCTGTCAGCTCTTCTGCATGATGTAATAAAAAGGATCTGTCAGCTCACCTGTGTGGTGTAGTAATGAGGATCTGTCAGCTCTCCTGTGTGGCCTAGTAAAGAGGACCTGTTAGCTCTTCTGCATAGTATAGTGAACCTGTCAGCTCTACTGTGTGATGTAGTATAGAGGATCTGTCAGTTCTCCTTTGTGGTGTAGTATAGAGGACCTGTCAGCTTTTTTGAGTGGTGTAGTATAGAGGATCTGTCAGCTTTCCTGTGTGGTGTAGCATAGAGAACCATTTAGCTTGTCTGTGTGGTCTAATAAAGAGGATCTGTCAGCTCTCCTGTGTGGCCTAGTAAAGAGGACCTGTTAGCTCTTCTGCATAGTATAGTGAACCTGTCAGCTCTACTGTGTGATGTAGTATAGAGGATCTGTCAGTTCTCCTTTGTGGTGTAGTATAGAGGGCCTGTCAGCTTTTTTGAGTGGTGTAGTATAGAGGATCTGTGAGCTTTCCTGTGTGGTGTAGCATAGAGAACCATTTAGCTTGTCTGTGTGGTCTAATAAAGAGGATCTGTCAGCTCTCATGCGTGGTGTAGTATAGAGGATCTGTCAGCTCTCCTGTGCGGTGTAGTATAGAGGAGCTGTCAGCTCTCCTGCGTGGTGTAGTATAGAGGATCTGTCAGCTCTCCTGTGTGGTGTAGTATAGAGGACCCTTTAGCCTGTCTGTGTGGTCTAATAAAGAGGATCTGTCAGCTCTCCTGTGTGGTGTGGTATAGAGGATCTGTCAGCTCTCATGTGTAGTGTAGAGTATCTGTCAGTTCTCCTGTGTGGCGTAGTATAGAGAATCTGTCAGCTCTCCTGTGTGGTGTAGTATAGAGGAGCTGTCAGTTCTCCTGTGTGGTGTAGTATAGAGGAGCTGTCAGCTCTCCTGCATGGTGTAGTATAGAAGAGCTGTCAGCTCTGCTGTGTGGTGTAGTATAGAGGATCTGTCAGCTCTCCTGTGTGGTGTAGTATAGAGGAGCTGTCAGCTCTCCTGTGTAGTGTAGTGTAGTATAGAGGAGCTCTCAGCTCTCCTGTGTGGTGTAGTATTGGGGAGCTATAAGCTCCCCTGTGTGGTGTAGTATAGAGGATCTGTCAGCTCTCCTGCTCTATTGTGTGGTGTAATATAGAGGTTCTGTCAGTTCTCCTGTGTGGTGTAGTATAGAGGATCTGTCAGTTCTCATGTGTGCTGTAGTATAGAGAAGCTGTCAGTTCTCCTGTGTGGTGTAATAAAGAGGAGCTGTCCGCTCCCCTGTGGTGCTGTAGTATAGAGGATCTGTCAGCTCTCCTGTGTGGTGTAGTATAGAGGATCTGTCAGTTCTCCTGTGTGGTGTAATATAGAGGAGCTGTCAGTTCTCCTGTGTGGTGTAGTATAGAGGATCTGTCAGCTCCCCTGTGTGGTGTAGTATAGAGGGGCTGTCAGCTCTTCTGTGTGGTGTAATATAGAGAATCTGTCAGCTCTCCTGCATGGTTATGAGAATCTGTAAGCTTTCCTGCATAGAGGATATGTCAGTTCTCCTGTATGGTGTTGTATAGAGGATATGTTAGTACTCTTGTGTGGTGTAGTATAGAGGATATGTCAATTCTGTCTTGTGGTGTAGTATAGAGGATCAGTCAGCTCTCCTGTGTGGTGTAGTATAGAGGATCTGTCAGCTCTCCTGTGTGGTGTAGTATAGAGGATCTGTCAGCTCTCCTGTGTGGTGTAGTATAGAGGATATGTCAGTTCTCTTGTATGGTGTTTTTTAAAGGATCTGTCCGCTCTCCTGTGTGGTGTAGTGTAGAGGATCTGTCAGCTCTTCTGCGTGGTATAGTATAGAGGATCTGTCAGCTCTCCTGTGTGGTATAGCAAAGAGGATCTGTCATCTCTACTTTGTGGTGTATGTCAATCTGACAAGCCAGAGGGGTAATCAACAAGCAGAGTTCAAAACAAGGAGAAACCAAAAGTCCAAATCATAAAACAGAGGAATACTAGGAGTTGCAGTGGTCAAAAGCCAGCCGAATCAGTCAGCAGAGGGTAAATCCAAAGACAAAGCCGACGTCCAATTCAAAGATTCCAAATAGTCAAGGGGATTCGGGGTGTAACCTGGAGCATGATCAGACACATCCGAACAAGAAAATCACAAGCAACAATGAGAAAACTGAACAGATTCAAATACTCCACTCTTGGCCCTGATAGGTTGCAGACAGAGAAATGAGATTGTCTCTGTATCTCAAACCAGTGCCACCCAGAAGCTTGGTTGTCTAGTAGTCTTGGTTAGCTAGTAGTCATGACAAGCTTAAAATGACGGACGTTTTCCTAACACCAGGAGTGTTGCAGGCCCCAAAGCATATGTCCTCCCTCTCACACCCAAAAAATTCTTAAGTCATACCTCTATACCAGATTGCATATTACATGCATATTGTTACTGAACGCAACTCACTATTATAAGACCAATATTACCAATATTAACACAATATAAGATCCAAATAATACTGCCACATAGGGACTGAATAATACCCCCATACTGTTACTGAATAAAAACCACTATACAAAGACCAATATTACCGCCATATAGTGGCCAGTTATACACAGGAACACTGCAGACTATATAAGTGATTATAGCACATGTATATCCAGTAACTCACAGGTGATGTGTTCTCTGATTTGAGTCCTTCACTTTCCCTTTTTTTCTCCAGGCAGCCCAGACCACCATGACGACTTATTCCAGCCACGACCCTTCTCTGCAGAATTTGACACACAGACATGTTGGTTTCTTTTCCAGCACCCTCCCCACCTATACCCCATCCTCTTAACAAACCTGTAATCCAGAGTGCCCCAGATGGTAATAATAATCCCTTAGTGCTCGACACAATAAAAGTGCTCCATCAGTAACCGTGCCCCCACACAGTAGTAATGTCCCTCTTGTGCCTTCTGTAGATAGTGCCACAGTGCCAAAGTAAATAACGCCACAGCATCCCCTGCAGATAGTGCGACACACAGCCCCATGTAGTTAGTGCCACACACAGCCCCCTTGTAGATAATGCCACACACAGTCCCCTTGTATAGTGCCACACCCCATTGCCACACAGCCCACCTCTTGTAGATAGTGTGACAGCCCACACCTTGTAGATAGTGCCACACAGCCCCCCTTGTAGGTAGTGCCACACATGCCCCCTTATAGATAGTGCCACACATCCCCCCTTATAGATAGAGCCACACAGCCCCCCTTTGTAAATAGAGCCACACAGACACTCTTGTATATAGTGCTACACAGCCCACCCCCCTTGTTAATAGTGCCACATAGCCCCCCCTTGTTGGTAGTGCCACACAGTCGCCCACATTTGTTGATAGTGCCACACAGTCATCCCCCTTGTTGATAGTGCCGCACAGCCGCCCCCTCCTTGTAGATAGTGCCACACAGCCTCTTTGTAGATAGTGCCACCCTCCTTCTAGAGAGTGCCCCACCGCCCCCTTTTAGATAGTTTTGCACCCCCTTGTAGATAGTGCCACACATTCCCCCATGTAGATAGTGCCACACAGCCCCCTTGTTGATAGTGCAGAACAGCCCCCTTCGTTGTAGGTAGTGCCACACAGCCCCCCATGTAGATAGTGCTACACAACCCCCTTTGTTGATAGTGCCACAAAGCCCCCCTTGTTGATAGTGCCACAGAGCCGCCCCACCTTGTTGATAGTGCCACACAGCCCCCTTGTTAATAGTGCCACAAAGCCACTTCTCCTTGTTGATAGTGCCACACAGCCGCCCCCCTTGTAGATAGTGCCACACAGCCGCCCCCTTTGTAGATAATGCCACACAGCCCCCCTTATAGATAGTGCTATACAGCACCCCTTGTAGACAGTGCCACACCTAAATTGTAGATAGTGCCACCCCCCTTGTAGATAGTTCTACAACCCCCTTGTAGATAGTGCCACACAGCCCCCCTTGTTAATAGTGCCACACGGCCAATTGTCCTTGTTGATAGTGCAACACAGCCGCCCCTCTTGTAGATAGTGTCACACAGCCCCCCATATAGATAGTGCTATACAGCCCCCCTTGTAGATAGTGCCACCCCCCTTGTACATAGTGCCACCCCCCTTGTAGATAGTGCCACACAGCCCCCCTTGTAGATAGTGCCACACAGCCCCCCTTATAGATAGTGCCAAACAGCTCCCCTTGTAGATAGTGCCACACAGCCCTGTTGTTGATAGTGCTGCACAGCCCCCCTTGTAGATAGTGTCATACAGCCCCTCTTGTAGATAGTGCTACACAGCCGCCCCTTGTTGATAGTGCCCCACAGCCCCCCTTGTTGATAGTGCCACACAGCCGCCCCCCTTGTAGATAGTGTCACACAGCCCCCCATATAGATAGTGCTATACAGCCCCCCTTGTAGATAGTGCCACCCACCCTTGCACATAGTGCCACCCGCCCTTGTAGATAGTGCCACACAGCCCCCCTTGTAGATAGTGCCACACAGCCCCCCTTATAGATAGTGCCATACCCCTTGTAGATAGTGCCAAACAGCTCCCCTTGTAGATAGTGCCACACAGCCCCGTTGTTGATAGTGCTGCACAGCCCCCCTTGTAGATAGTGTCATACAGCCGCTCTTGTAGATAGTGCTACACAGCCGCCCCTTGTTGATAGTGCCCCACAGCCCCCCTTGTTGATAGTGTCACACAGCCGCCCCCTCCTTGCAGATAGTGCCACACAGCTACCCCATCCTTGTAGATAGTGCCACAAGCCACCCCCTCCTAGTAGATAATGCCACACAGCCGCCCCCTCCTTTTAAATAGTGCCACACAGCCACTCCCCCTTGTAGGTGGTGCCACAAAAACCCACAAAATTTTTTTTATTCACCTAGCCCCATTCCCGCGATGGACAGAGCTGCTCCACAGATTTGAGATGCCGAGACGGGACCATTGCATGGGCCAGCGTGATCCAGTGACGTCATCACGCCGGCCTGCACATGGGATTCTATCCCAGCATCTTATGGCAGAGAAGGGAGCTGCTCCGCCATAGTATTTAATTGTATCTGCATCCCGAGGATGCAGATGCAACGAAATGTGGCATCTAGCGCCCCCCCCCCAGTGCTAGCAAAGCCACCGGGCATGAGAGCGCCTGTGTTGCCCGGCCCATAAATGTTATCTGTCGGGCGGCACGAGCAACCTCATGCTGCGGGCCCTGTAATAGCCGCTATGGCTTCTATAGTGGTAGTTCCACCGCAGTTGGCCCTGGACAATTGACCAGTTTGCCCCCGTAACGCCGGCCTTGGGGACTGTATGCTGTGAAAGAGGAGGGGGAGCAGAAGTGGGGAGATATCTGATAGGCTCTTTGCACTGTACTATTTACATTAGGAAGAGCCCATCCGCTCAGCAGACATTTTCAAAAGGCACAGGGGTGGGAAAATACCTAGTAATAATGGGTACGCTTTAAGTGTTTATAAACTGGCTTTGCTACTCCGAGTTAGGGCTGAGCGATTTACTATATATAATTTCAGGAAATTGTTGATTTTAATACATGTTTAATACTTCTATATATAACATATGTTTTGCATGAAAATGGATAAAAAAAGTTGTATGAAAGGAATTATTTTGATATCCCATCCTCAAGCACAGTATAAACGCGATCCTTTTATAATTCATTCCACTAATGTGTTATTCAACAACTTATTATATCCGCTCAAATCTTATTTTTGAATTTGTGGCAAAAAAAATTTAATACTTTTTTAATTTCTCTGTTTTATCAAGTTTTTTTAATTACTTATATTTATAGTTCGGCTATTTACTGGTTCTAAAGAAAATTTAAGCCTCCAAATGCCGTATTTTAGATGGAAATTTAATTTTATTTGGAGGGAAATTGCTTTAGCAGACCTATCATTTTTCCAGTGAAAAAGCATCTGCTGAACTTCCCTTAAAGGTGCAACGTAAAGTTTCTAGAGTTCCTACTGTTTCTAGTGCTTCTAAAAAGAAAACATTTTTTCAACAACTTTATTTCATTTTTCCAAATACAAGAAGAAATAAAATGCAATTATATCACTTTCATTATATACATTTCACCCGTCTGATCCTGCCCTACACCCTGATCCAAACATGGAAAGAAAGTAAAAAATAAAATAAAATAAAAAAATAATTAAAAACACGAAATCATTCCAAACAAATTTCCATGGCTATATTTTGCCAGCACAATTTTCTTCAATTTAATGCTTTTCTTTGCCAAATTTGACCAATTTTTTGGATCAGTAATAATTGTCGAGAACCGAATTCTAGTGATCACTGAACGTGAAAAGGAATAAACACTTCACCATAAAACTTGTCATTTCTCTAGGGCCAGAAACTTGTGTTACAGCTCATAAATTAACATATTCCGCAAGAGCAAGAATATTTAATTTAAATTTATCCTGCGCCACAAAAGCCGAGTGCCAATACGCTTGGATTTTTGGGCAACACCAGATAATATGTAAAAACTCTGCATTTGTCTGAAGGCAACGGGGCAATTGGAATTGTTTCTATTACCTTTTTACATAGGAAATCGGGGATGTAGTATAATCTGAGAATTATAGTAAATTGAATCATACAGTAATTAGCATTACGTGAAGAAAACATAACATTTGTTAAAATTTTATCCCAACTTGCATCATCAGGGTATGCGCACACGCAGTGTTTTCAGGCATAATTCGGGGGGGTTTACGCCTTGAAAAACTCCTGCAAAAACGGAAGCAGAACACCTACAAACATCTGCCCATTGATTTTAATGGGACATACAGCGTTCTGTTCCGACGGGGCGTTTTTTTACGCCTTATTTTCAAAAAACAGCGCTTAAAAAGACGCCCATGAAAAAGAAGTGCATGTCACTACTTGAGCCGTTTTTGGAGCCATTTTTCATAAACTCCATAGAAAAACAGCTCCAAAAACGGCCATAAAAAATGCCGCAAAAACGCGAGTGCTTTCCCTTGAAAACAGCTCCGTATTTTCAGACGTTTTTTGTTAAGCGTGTGAACATACCCTTAATATACTCTTAATACTGGCTTCCATTTGTAACGACTACTAAAAGTGATATTCTCCGTAACAGCTTGTAGTTAATACTCATATATTTGTCACACAACTTTTGATGCTTTGTGACAGTAAATAGAAAATGAGTGATATCTGATTAAATTAATTTAAAAATTAAGACCATTAGACCATTGATAGGCGTGAAAAAACGTGATGTATAAAAAAAAAAAAATTCAATATTTAAAACACCTTGAAGAGTTTCAAAAACTTAATTTTACCATCCTCAAAAAAATTCAAAAATTATTTTTTTTTCCATAGTATTATGGATTTTTCCCCCTGTTTTTGGCATTTTGTCCATGTGACGTTCCTTTCTTACACCCTGTATTTTTTCGATGCTTTATTTTAGTATGTTATTTAATTAACCTCTTGGGCTTTGAGTTTGGTGGAAAATAGAGTCAATTTGATGCTCCCTTTTACACATTTGAACAAGCATAAGGCCATCTTCTGGGCATCAATGCAAAATCTGTAACAGGGCCCCAACTTACCATGTGCCATTTATAATACTGGTGTCTTCTTATGTGGCACAGGGGCCAAAATCCCAGGTGTGGCTACTCCTGCTACACTATCTATAGTTATGCCCATGGACTTTTTCTTAAGAACTCTCCTTCTCACATCTTGCATAATAGGAAATAAATAATAGGAGAGCATTTTGGCACCTAGAAACATGTATAGAAAACTTAAAGGGGTTGTCCAGTCATCAGAAATTGATGGCCTATCTTCAGGATAGGTCATCAATATATGATCGGTGGAGGTCAAACTCCCGACACTTCCACCAAGCGGTTGTTTTGAAGGGGCGATGGTGCTCGTACGAGCGCCTCTACTTCTTCATTTCTTATCTGCCCGTCCTGTGAATCGCCGACACACTTGTAGCGGCGGTTCGCAGTATTATAGCCTTCTCCCTTTGTAGTGAATAGGAGAAGGCTGTAATACTGTGAATTGCTGCTACAAATGTGACGGCGATTCACCGTACGAGCAGTGATAGTAATGAAGGGGAAGCAGCGCTCGTACGAGCGGCGCAGCCTCATCAACACAGCTAATTGCCGGGGGTGTTGGGAGTTGGAGCCCTACCGATCAGAAATTGGTGGCCTACCCTGAGGATCGTCCATGAAATTCTAATGACTGGACTACCCCTTTAACTTTTTTAATAAATGAAGTAATGCTTAGAAAAATAATTTTCACATTCTTAAAAGTCTTCCTGCGCTTCTTTATGATAAGCTGAAAGGACATAATGTGAGGAGAATTCACCCTATAACAAGGAAGGGTCAGGTATGGATGACAAAAATTATTTCATTGCAGGGAAAAAGAAAAGCAAGCGAAAAGACAATATCATTTCTTAAGGTTAAAAGCAAGGGGTGACCTTGTTACAACCTGAGAGTCAATTTCATTAAAGGGGTTGTCCACTACTGGACAACTGATGACCTATACACCGGATAGGTCATTAGTATATCATCGGTGCGGGTCCGAAACCCGGAACCCGCAGCGATCAGCTGCTCCAGTGGCCTGCAGGCACCGGATGTTATTGCCCATTATGTAATGTACGGAGCCGGAATCAGTTGGCTCCATACATAGCATAGAACATACATAGAACTGCAGCTCTGCTCCTATATACTTGAGTACTGCAGCTTGGCCGCTATTCTGTGGCCGGAGCCAACTGCTTCCGTCATTTATGTCCTGTGCATGGAGGCCACCGGAGCAGCTGATCGGTGCGTGGTCTGGGGGTCGGGCCCCAAAAGATCATGTACTGATGACTTATCTGGTGGTTAGGTCATCAGATGTCCGGTAGTGGACAACCCCTTTAAGTGCATAGCAGTTACTAAAGAATGGTCAGTATAGGAGTAGAAATAGCGCCTTAAATTAAAAGTCATAAAAATTACTGCACAAAAAAATAAACATAAATGAACTAGCAAAATAATATGGGAATTACATTTTTGGCAGAGATGACCTTAAAATAGCATGGAAGCCACATTGACTTTACAATAGCAATTTGTATGTGTACTTATAAGCACTGGATTGCACCTCTCATTGGCTCAATATTAAGTCTAGGATGTCCTCCAGAGTGCATGCAGCTACTTCCAATAAACCTGCAAGTTCTGAATAATATGATATAGTCAAGAAGGTTTCTGTCTTCTTTAGCTAGAACATTCAGATCCATGTCAGTGTACAACCTGAGGACATCTAACTGTTTAGGAATCAGAACAGTTTCCATAATTTCGGCTATCAATTTACTAATTTACATATTGTCATAACAAATCTCAGACATAAAAGGGGTTGTCTAGTTTAGAAAACTAATTTTCTGATACCCTATTAAGGAGTTAATAGCGGGGATCCTCTGCTTAAGATCATCATTGGCCAGTGGAGAGCGGTTACGAAGAGCGTCTCTCTCTCTGGAGGACCTGTCCTGTCCTGCATTACACAGACAACACATTGATATTAACGGACACTGTGTAATGCTGAACTTCCCCTGTGGAGGCGCTGCAGGGAAATTTAACACTTACTGCCAGGTTTCCCCACAGATTACAGCTCATCGCTGGAGGTTCCAGCAGGGGGAGACTCAGCTTATTGTCAAGGGAACCTGCTAACAAGTAGAGACAGTCGAAAGCAGAGAACCCCATCATTTAGTTTGGGCTCTTGGTTGGTAGAGCAATGAATGCATTTTCTATGGGTAGGCAAATTTGGTTTCATTTGTTGATTTTTTATTGCCAACAAGGAAACATAATTTACCCATAAGGGCTTTCCAGGAGTATGGCTTATTCTAAAGAGTATAAATGTGTGGGGTCCGACTCACTTAAATGGAACTTAATGTCCTGGAGTGCCATAGTCCCTTTGTTCTGCTCAACAGCGGGTTGTTGGTGGTTGGACCTATTGACCTATCCTAAAGGCCCTTTGACATGGCCCAATTATCGGGAAACGATCGTTCATATAACGCTCATTGACTATAATTGCCTTGTGTAAACAGAGCAGCGATCAGCAGATCAAAGAGCAAACGCCGGATCATCTGCTGGTCGTATCGTTTCAAAAAGCTAAAATATTATCGTTGTCGGCAGCACATCTTGGTGTGTAAACATGGAGACGCGCTGCCGACATGATATTAATGTATGGGGACGAGCGATTGGAGTAATGACTGCTCGTCCCCATGCATAGCTCCTTGCAAAATGAGCAAACGAGTGACGATCAACGAGCTGTCTCGTTGATATTCACTCGTTTACACGGTCCATAGGATACTGAGTAGATGTGTATTAGGGTATGTTCACACGCTTAGCAAAAAATGTTGAAAATACGGAGCTATTTTCAAGGGAAAATAGCTCCTGGTTTTCAGACGTTTTTTGAGCAACTCGCGTTTTTCGCAGCGTTTTTTATGGCCGTTTTTGGAGCTGTTTTCAATAGAGTCTATGAGAAAACGGCTCCAAAAACGTCCAAAGAAGTGTCCTGCGCTGCTTTTGACGAGCCATCATTTTACGCGCCGTATTTTTACAGTGACGCGTAAAATGACAACTCGTCTGCACAGAACATCGTAAGACCCATTGCAAGCAATGCGCAAGATGTTTGCCGACGTATTGGAGCCGTCTTTTCATGCGTAATTCGAGGTGTAAAACACCTCCATTACGTCTGAAAAGAGGTTGCGTGAACATACCCTTAGGGTATGTTCACACGGCAACGCCAATTACGTCTGAAATTACGGAGCTTTTTTCAGGCGAAAACAGCTCCTGAATTTCAGACGTTTTGACAAGTGCAGGCGTTTTTCGCTGCGTTTTTTACGGACATCATGGGAGCTGGTTTTCATTGGAGTCAATGAAAAACGGCTCCAATTACGTCCCAAGAAGTGACATGCACTTCTTTAAGGCGGGCGTCTTTTTACGCGCCGTCTTTTGACAGCGGCGCGTAAAGAAAAAGCCCGTCTGCACAGAAAACCGTAAGACCCATTGAATTCAATGGGCAGATGTTTGCAGACGCTTTGGAGCCGTTTATTCGGACATAATTCGAGGCGTAAAACGCCTGAATTACGTCCTTAAATAGGGGGTGTGTGAACATACCCTTAGATTAAGTGCAGCCAGAAAAGTTGGGTCGACCTTGCATATCTTGGGTCTTTTTCCTCACACATATACTGAGGGAAAGAGTCTGCAGCTCCATCCCCCTCTTCCCCTTCTCTCCACTGTCTAGTTATCTCCTACTCTAGACTGTATTTATGGTGACTGAAGAGGTTTTTTTAATATTTACAGAGGGCCTGCAGACATGGAAAGGGGACATTGGGCTACTGGAAGGTAAAGAAGATGACCATTTTCCAATTTGGTCCATATATATGGTGTAATGGTGGACGATAGAGAAAAAAAAATGCTGCGTTCTTCCCTATCTGTTATGTGATATTGAACATTGAATGAGTTTTACTTAAACTTACCGTAACTACAGCCTATTATCAGTTCTGCAGACACCGCCGGCTGATTCCCCTATTATTCCTAAAATAACCCTCTAAGAGTAAGTTCATTCAGCTCCGACCTCGATGTATCAGAGAATTTACTGAAGTTGCAGATTTCATCCTGTATGTGGAGAGGTTGCATTTTCTTTCAGTGTCAGATGCTAACGACATGCCCTGAAACTGCTGGTCAACCTGCTCCTGTCAATCAGAGGATCGGAGCCTGGAGCTCTCGAGAAAAGTACATGTGAAATAGAATATTAAAGTTACTACTACTACTCCTATTCTGAAGCGATGATGAAGAACCGTAGAGGTTTGAAACGCGTAAGCGTGGTACCGGGATTATCGTTTTAATTCTTCTGTTTTTTAAAATGACCAAATAAAGTCTATTTTTTATTCACAGTGCTGTATATATACACCATTTTTTCTTTTTCCTTGTATACCTGTTGTCGACTCAGAATTCTTCTTGGGGTATTGTCGAGCACCTTTGCCATTCATACCGTGGACTTGACTAACGCATGGACTAACGCAGTGGAAACGCGGTGAGCGAACCTTTGTAATCTTTTTTTCTATTTTCACTATACCTATTCTACCTATATTGTATAGCAAATAGCAATTATATATATTTCTATTTAACTATTAAATGTTTTCACATATCATGACATCTTTACTTTTCAAAATCTATCGTCTCGTTCACTACGGTTTCAAGACTAGGGCCACAAATATATTTTAAAAAAATTCAATATCTTTGGAACAATTCTACAGAATGTATAAGTTACCAGATAGTTCCATAATATATTTCCAAACAGTTTGGGCTTCAAATAGTTACTTTATTAATGTTTGGGCACATACAGACGTGGCGGAAATTCGCAAATTCGCTGCAATTACACCACAAATCTGCTGCAAAATCCACATATGTGAGGATTTATCCAAACGTGGCGGATTTCGCATTGCAAAGTCTGAAATCCGGAGTGAAAAAAACGGTTTCTTGGCTCCGGACTGAGTATGTTGCGGAATATAAATTCCGCACTGCAAGCTTTATTCCGCGCCGTTGTTTTCTACAATGTCTGCACTTAGTAGACTAAAAAGATACAGAAACCAAAGAAAGAAAAGTGTGCTGCGAAATTCCATTGTGGCCTGTTCACAGCTGAATTCCGCTGCAAATCTGTCACATCTGAACATCCCCTTTTTATGTATAGAAATCTTTATATTGATCCTAAATTGATTCTTCTTTTCACCATCACGTCAGAAAAACTGATTAAGACTGAATTCACACATTACATTTTTTACGTAGTTTTTCTTGCAGTTTTCGATGCAGTTCTTTAAGCCAAAGGCCGAAGTAAATACAAAAGAGACAAGATGTGTCAGTCAGTCCTCTATACCTCTCCTTTCATTTGTTTACACCCCTGGCTTTGGATCAAAAACTTCACCAAAAACTGCATCAACAACTGCATGTGTGAATCAAGTTCGACATTGCCTCTTTTGTATTATAAGGCTCAAAAAAACGGCATGAAAAACTGCACCAAAAACGGCATCAAAATTGCACGTCTAAATACAGCCAAATGCACCTTCTCTTTGCAGCAGGAAACAGTATCCCTATCCAATGGAAGTCCCATTAGGCCAGGATCACACACAAAGTTTTGGTGCAGTTTTTAGATCAGTTTTTTTAGCCAGACGTGTATCCAAAAGGAAGGAAAGGCATAAAGAAAAGACTGATGCATCTACTTTTTTGGGTCCACTCCTGTTTTTGGCTCAGAAAATGGAGCCAAAAACTGCACCAAAAACTGCATCAAAAGTTTTGTGTGATCCTGCCCTTACATCCCAACAAGCGTGGTTTAAATATGAAGAATATAGGAGTATATTTTTTAGCAAGCGAGCCGGCTTTTGGGCACATTCAGATGTGGCGGAATTGCTGTGGAATTCCGCTGCGGACAGTCCGCAGTGGAAATCCTTAGCAGACAGTTTGTCCATTGGTTTCCACACGTTTTTAGTTATCTTCGTGCAGACGGCGCCATGACAAAGCGGCCAGCCGCTATTAGGGCAGGTTATGACGTGGCGGAATTGCAGTGGAATTCTCCAGCGGCCGTTTTTTACATTTGTTTCAATACATTTTTAGGCAAGTTAGTTCAGACGTTGCGGAAAACTCCGCTGCGGACCATAGGCTGCGGTGCGTAATTTGGTGTCCGCAGCATGCACTAGCTGTTGCGGACGTGTTGTGGACTTGTTGCGTACTTGTGGCGGAATTTCTCCATTGACTTCAATGGAGTTGCAAAATTACGCATTGAAATCCGCAGATGTTACGTGTGTTGCGTTGCGGATTGCTTTCACAAACAGGATATTTCATCATTCTGGCTGGACCTATGTGTTTCTAGGTCTACAGCCAGACTGAGATGGAATGTTTTAAAAGACAGCAGGAAGTACACTTCACCTGAATCCGCAACGGCTAATCCGCATCAATTTACTTCACATTTTAGCTAAAGGCGCAACGGAATCTGCAACGCAGATTATGTGCGGCATTGATGCGGACAGTGTCTGCCGAAAGACGCCACGTCTGAACATGCCCTTACTACAACAAGCGCTCGTCTATGCAGTATTCCCAGCACGGCTCACAGCCTGAAGAAGGTTGTATTGACCGAAACGTTGCACTCTGCCACTAGCATTAAAAACGGAAAAAATAAGAAATTACCTTTTTTTCAAATTGGTGTGCCGGATACTTTCTTTTATACTGAATATGGATACCAGTTAGGGCACGTTCAGACGTGGCGGAATTACTGTTGAATTCCGCTGCGGAGAGTCCTCAGTGGAATTCTGCAGCAGCCGTTTTTTACATTTGTTTCTATACATTTTTAGGAAACTCAGTTCAGACGTTGCGGAAAATAACTGTGTGGAAATCAGGCTGCGGTGCAGAATTTCCCCTTCGCAGCATGCACATTATGTTGCGGAAAAGAAGCGGAATTTCACTGCAGATTTCAGCATTTGCAATGCAAAAACTGAAATCTGTGGCAAGTCCGCTGTGATATCTTCAACGTCTGAATTACCTGTCAAATATGCAAATGTTGGTGCAGATGCTTTGCGTAATTGCCCCAAATCTGCACCAACATTTGCAGTGGAAAAACTCTGCCACGTCTGAACGTGCCCTTATAAGTAATTTTGTTGTAACCACATCCCAATCATGTCAAAAAGAAAATGAAGTCATCTACATATTGTAGAAAAACAATATAGTGGAAAATTTTATTAAATACATGCCTAGGCAAATAATAGTAGAGAGAACCCAAAAAGTTGTAAAAAAGCAAAAACAAACGTTTTCTGCCATGCAATTCTAAGTGAGTAGTAAGAGGAAATGACCAACAAAATTCACAACACGCAACTGAGGAAAAACTTATGTTTAAGATATTATTGACTGTATTTTTCAGTATACCAAGTCGTAATGTAATATAAATCTACTGTACGTCCATCTGTTACTGTGTTTAATTGCGTCTATGTAGAAGTCTACATTTCCTTTTAGTCTGTACAGTTGCTGTTTTTGGATTCAAACATTTCTGTAATATTTTAGTATTACAGTTTAAAATAATACATTTTTTTCCTGAATTTGAGACAATTTCAAAATTATGGAAAAAAAATAATAAAAATTACTAAAAAAGTTGCACATTTATTAATCACTTAAAAAATAAATAAATACATATTTTATTGTTTAGACATAGACGAAAGCTGTTATTTGACATTTAACATTGCCTAAAGCCATAGTTTTTGCCTGAATCTTAGATCATTTAAAAAATGATGCCAATAAAAATGTTTTTAGAATTTTTTTAAATATTTTAAAAATTATTTTACATTTTTTTTTATATTTATTAACGTATAAAAAAATTTTCTTGGATTTAGACATGAAAGAAAGCTGTAACTTACAATTTAACACAGTCTAACGTCACATTTAATTTTACACAATTTTTTAATTATGCTAATAGTTTATTTAAATATAGTTAAAAAAATTATTTAAAAAAATTACATATCTATTCATTATAAAAAAAAAATAAAAAAATCTTGTGTTCAGACATGGAAGAAAGTAGATTTTCCATAAAATAAAAATTTATTTCAGTTTGTCTTTAAGCACTGACAAAATATTGTAGAATTTCTTCGGTGAGGGAACACGTGTGTGGTTTAGTCATTTACATGCTCTTGAAAGATTTATGTAGTATTAGTTGCAACAATATTTATATTGTAGTATCTTTGTAAAAAAAAAATAACTCCGCGTTTGAGATTTCCTGTCAAAATCAGAATCCTTTTAGCTCGTGCCAGAAAAAATTCTCTCAAGATTTCCAGTATTCAATGACACTTAATATAACATTCTGTAAAGACAAAAGAAGATGACAAAGACTTCATCGCTTAAAACAACAGTTATTCTAAAAGTCATTGTTATGTCCGTCTAAAAATATCATTTTGATTTTTAAAGGAAAACTACCAGAAAAATATTTTTAGACCTATTTTAAATCATGTATTTGCTTTGATGGTTATCATTATTGTTTTTGAAGGTTCGGGGACCTTTTTGTTTCCCAAAGAGGGTAACGCAATAGTTAAGTTTTACTATCTCTATCTAAAATATAGAAAATAGTGACATGGATACAGATTTTAACTCACCAGAAAAGTTAAAAAGAACCTTAGTTGTAAGTTCATGTATAATATTGTCATGTTTTATATTTTATGAATTATTTATTGTTTTTTTAATGTGTTACATATTTTTTGTTTTTTACAATATTTTCAATTATTAACACCGGGCAAATTCTATATACTGTAAGTAGTACTTGACCGACCCCGCTATTCTTCATGCCTTTACAAAGTGCGCGCAGTTTTTCATGCTGTTTTTGTGCAATTTTTTTTTAGGCAAAACACCATAATAAATCTAAAAGGAAGGAACAGTATAAAGGAAGGACTGGAATTACAGTAGAGCAGAGCTGTGAGGCCTCCTTTACACACTTTGGATGCTGAAACAAAAAACACTGTATTATTAGTTGTTTAATTTGCTATAGATTTGAAAGTAACATCTTGCCACAGCATTTTTTTTTACCCCAAAAAACGCCGTAAGGCTGGGCTCACATACGGGGCTTTGCTGCCTTTTTCGTGGTGTTTTTTAGCCATTTTTTGTGTGTTCATTCTGCAGCCAGATGTTACATTAAAGTCTATAGTCAAATATAAAATGCACTATATACACTGCGTTTGTGGTCAGTGTCGGTTTTTAAAAAAAATGAAGCATGCTCCAGATGTGGCGTTTCTTTCTTCCGTTTTTCCCATAGGCTTCTCTATTGGACTCCAAAAATGCCAGAAAGGAACACTTTTACCAAATGACACAAAATAGAAAACGCCACGAAAAACGCATGTAAAAACCATCATTATCTACTCCTGGCTTTGTTTTCAACACAAAACCGCAAAAAAAAACAGACGAAAACCGCAAAAAAAAAATGTTCTTTTTTAAAAAGCTTGTAAAATACGCCATGAATTTCAAGGGTTTTTAATAGTGTTTTTTATCCACATTTTTGGCAGCGCTTTTTAGTTTGAAAGATTTTAAAAAAATGTTTGCTTTTTTTTTGTGATTTTCAAGTCCTATAAAGAATCCTATGTGAAAAACGCCAGAAAAAAAACGTCATAACCAGAGCATGCTGATTTATTTTAAAAATAAAATAAAAACACTGAACCCAAAAGCGCAACCACTATCGAATTTAAAGTAACATCTGTCCATAGCGATTTTGACCTAAAAGAAATGCAGTAAAAAACGATGTGGGGGGAATTTATCAACCTTTCTACGTCAGTTTTGTGGCATAGAAATGCCGCAAAAAGGGCCCTAAAAGTCGCAATTTGCATTGAAAATTGTAACCTTCAGTTCTTTAACGCCGCACTTGCAACTTTTTTAAGGGTGCGTGGCTTCAAAAAAAGGGTAGGGGCCACTGTGGCCCGACAAGTTTATTATAACCTGCACCAGAAAACATGCATAAATTATAGCGAAAATCTAGATTTTACACTGTGGGGCGGATTGTGCCAGGCACCGGGCACCGCACCTGCCCCCCTAGATCTAACTACCCCCCCCCATCAGACTACCTCCCTTTGGACAATAAAAAAAATAAGAATACTAACCTCACCGCTTCTTTTCTACAATCTGGGTCTCCTCAAGCTCTCACTACCGGCCGCGGCTGATACCAAATACATCAGGACCCTGAATGAGCCGCACCATACTGAGGGGACCCGGAGGAGAGAAAGGAAGAGGAGCGGTGAGGTGAGAATCAATTTTTTTAATTTTAGGTCTGATATGGGGGAAATAGATTGAGCACGATCAGCAGAAAGATGTGACAGATTTATTAAGGGTATGTGCACACGAGGGCATTACGTCCGTAATTGACGGACGTATTTCGGCCGCAAGTACCGGACCGAACACAGTGCAGGGAGCCGGGCTCCTAGCATCATAGTTATGTACGATGCTAGGAGTCCTTGCCTCGCTGCAGGACATCTGTCCCGTACTGTAATCATGTTTTCAGTACGGGACAGTTGTCCTGCAGCGAGGCAGGGACTCCTAGCATCGTACATAAGTATGATGCCAGAAGCCCGGCTCCCTGCAGTGTGTTCAGTCCGGGACTTGCGGCCGAAATACGTCCGTCAATTACGGACGTAATGCCCTCGTGTGCACATACCCTAAGAGTCGTGTTGCGTCTTACTCCAGCGGAGCCGATAGCCAAGACTGGTGCATGAAACACGAGTCTTAGTAAATCTGCCCCACGGTCTGTCTCCTGCCTAATAAACTACATGTGTAAATCTGTCCATAGACGTCTTTTTTTTTTAACATTTTTTATTTCGTGTCAGTTTGTAAAGCATTTTTCCTGACATTTCTGAAGTTCTGTAAAGAAGCCAATGGAGAAAAACTCGAAAAACAAAAACAAAAAAAAAAACGTCATACCTAGAGCAGGTGCATTTTCATAAAAACGCCAATGATGTCACTGCCTTTGTAGGGTGATCTACTCTGAGAATTCTCCCTGTTGAGACTGTGAGATCATGCAGGACTGATCCCTGAAAGGACACATTATTTCACAAATCCCCAAAAATATTTTGGAAAGAAAAATGTACAATTTTGGAAAGGAATATAGAAGTAGTGCTAACCTGAAACGATAGATATATTTGGGTAAAGAGGGGGTCAATAAGGGGTTTCAAATCTTTTTTGTTAAAATGCAAAGATTTAAAAAAAAACAAAAAAAACAATAACTGGCTAATCAATATGGAAAGCGGAAAGTTTTAAATATGCATGCAGCGTCACTGATGAGGATGGAATTTATTTTCTGTGACAAAAGCGCAAGAAAGAGGCAAAATGATAATGCTGTAGCGCACATAAAGCAAACGATATATATAATTTTTATTATGATTTTTATAATAATATTTATTATTACTTTTATTATTGTTAGCATTTTTATTATTAATATTTTTTTATTATATTTGACCATTTATTTTGGGTGATTTTTTTATGTTACACAAAACCTGAAGATCTCTAAAAAAAAAAATGTATCTTTCAACATTCATAGCAATACATAAGAAAAAATATTTTTTTAGGAAATAAAACAAATCACTGCCATGTTGTTATGTTTGCCACTGAAAATAAATGTTTCCAATGTCATATCTAAAATGGGAAAAAAAAATTGTAATATTTTTTTTTTTAAAATCTTTTTTTTCTTTTAGGACTTTCTGTATATGAAGAAATGTTATGTCACTTTTTTTTTTTTTTTTTTTTTAAAGTATTCTTAAAAAGAGATACTATGGAGCTACAAAATACCCAAATGACTAACAATTAAAAAAATTTGCGGCCAGTCTTTTTTTTCTATAATAATTGCTGAAGGCAAAGTAAAAAAGTGAAAAAAATTATTACATTCCGATGGTCTATTTTTTCATACTATTTTTTTTATCTTTTAGGTATTAAAAAGATTTAAAAGAAAAAATGACTTGGTAGTGAATTTTCTTATGACATTTTCAAATAATAGTTCTGAGATCTCCTTCTTTTTATCCTAAGCAGATCCAAAACCAGTCACTTCACTATGATGTTTCACACCTGTCAGCTTCTCAATATTTCATTCCTTTGGAATTTGAAACCAAGTAACCCTTCGATTTTATTTTTTTTACACCGCAGGATATCTGGAATATTAGTGAACATCATATAGCTGCCGAGTCTGTGTTTTCTCTGGAGATGGAGCGCGGCTCTGTATATGTGACTTAGTAAAGACTAACATTGCATAACTATAAAGTTACATTATACTTATAATGTTAAAAGCCCGAGCGTACATGTGTGTTATAGAGTCTAAAATGCCCGGGACTGGAGGCAATCTGAATGAAAACAGATTTTATTTCAATTTTTACATAAATAAAAATGTTAACAATATTTTTTTTATACATATTTTTGTTCTACACTAAAATTCAACTAAAAATTAAAAAAAAGGACCTGGTTTCCACCATATTAATAATAATAGCACGGAAAAATGGGTATATTAGGATAAAGAAGGAGGGTCTTGGGGAGCAATACATATAGTAGCAGTGGTGGGGCTAGCAGTTATATGATTGGCTGTGATAAAGGGAGGAATAACTGCAGTGCATTCTGGGAAGGCTGTCGGTAAGACATTATCTGGAAGCCCACCCGAGGTTATCTGATCCTATTCTAATCTGTAAGATGGCCGGTGGCAGCCAATTACCTAATTCGTGCCCAACAAACCCCAAAGTTTTCAATTTCGCGCAATCCAAAAACTTTTGGGTAATTCGGACCGAATTTGATTAGTGTAGAATAGATTCACTCATCTCTACCAGTGACCTTTTTAAATGATGTAAAATTAGGTTTTGTTAGTACTGCTATACAAGAAAACCCCCCTCCCCCGCTTCCATTGTGTTGGTGAGAGCTGCTGATCTAATATGTAGAACCATCGCAGGAAAGATGAGGGGAGCTATAGGGGAAAAGTGAGAAGCTCACTTTTATCATGCCAAAAATTCATGCAAAAAAGTCACAAGCCGCGATGTGAAAAAATTGCGGTAAAATTTGCGACTTGTCCTGCTAAATTTGGACCAAGATAAAACGGCACATTTGTTAAGAAAAATAGGTGAAAACAGTTCAAATTTTGGTGCAAATCTGGGCCTAATAGCAGACATAAACTTTAGACAGTTCAAAAATGTATTCAGAGCTATGCGCCTTTTAACAAATTTGGCACAAATCACTCCAATTATTTGTGTGTCTTGCTTGTTATCAATGACGGAATCCTCTATTTTCTATTCCCAGAGGCTCAACACCTACTTAGGTTACGTGATGATCACACTGCTGCAGAGCTCGTTACAGTACAGTTATCAGAACTTTCTCTTGTAACCGGCCGTGCACCTGTCTAATCATCACAGGACAAAGACGGATTTTCAGCCCCTGGAAAGACACAATGGAGCTTCCAGTTCAATGATTTCAAACAGAGATCTTGAAACCGGAAAAGACGGAAATTGAAACACAAAATATTTAAGAAAACTCCTGAAATTTCTTCGATACAATCTTTAAAGGGGTTTTCCAGGATTAATAAAAATTGGCGCAGAACATAACAAATAGGCACTTACTCAACTTTTAAATCCCCCACTACTCCAGGACCGATGGTTACGTGGTCCCAATGGTCTTTGTTCACATTTATGACATGCCCTTCAGCCACATGACCAAGGCAGCCAATCACGTGGCCACTGATAATGTGTTTACCTGTGTACTCTATAGCTGCTATTGTCTGCCCAGCACGAAACCTGTGACAGCTCCTTCAGATGGGTCGAGAAAAACTCTTCTCCGAGCACCGAGGCTTGACTCAAATAAGTCGAGTCGCTTCTCCCCTTATGTAAATCTACACTTCCCAAAGCAGACACTGAAACAGAGTTGGATTTTAACCCCTACCCGCACCAGGACGTAACTGTACGTCGTTGCGGGAAGTTACTTCCCGCACGAGGACGTACAGTTACTGAGTTAATCCCGGTGCACACTGTCGGCGACAGTGTGCACCGGGAACCAGGAGGTCAGCTGTCGCCGACAGCTGACACTCCCCTCTTGCCGGCCAGCGGTCCTTTGCCGCTGATTTCGCCGCATTAACCCCTTAAATTCGGCGATCGGGTGCAATCGCCGAATTTTAGGGGTTTCTAACATATCGGCAGACCCCCGTCCGAAATCGCGGGGTCTGCCGATAGTTAGTATGGCAAACGGAAGCCAAACAATGGCTTCCGGGTCTGCCATGGACAGAAGCCCATCAGGACCAACCTTCGGCTGGTCCTGATAGGCTTCCTGTCAGAGTGACAGAAAGTCACTGTGCCGTTCCCGATGCACACTGTCGGCGACAGTGTGCATCGGGAACTTGGAGATCAGCTGTCCCCGACAGCTGACACTCTCCAGTGTTGCCGATCAGCGGCTCATCGCCGCTGATTTCGGCAATTAACCCGTTACATGCGGGGCTCGATTGCGATCTCCGCATGTAGCGGGTTTGTAGCGCATCAGCAGCCCCCATGCAATCGTGGGGGCTTCTGATGCTTGTGATGGCACCCGGGGGCCAGACAACGGCCCCCAGGTCTGCCATGTATGTCAGCCTATGAGGATCAGCCTCTGTTGATCCTCGTAGACCAACTGTCAGAGTGACTGTGACGTCACACTGACAGTTGGAATACGTTACACTACCTAGGTAGTGTAATGTATTCTAGCAGCGATCAGAGCTGCAGGTCAAAAAAGAAAGTGTAAAAAGTAAAAGAAAAGTTAATAAACAAAAATATAAAGTGTAAAAAGTAAAAAAAAGTTAATAAAAATGTTTTATAAAAGTGTAAAAATAAAAGGTTTTGTTTTCCTATAATAAGTCATTTATTATAGGGAAAAAATGAAAACGTTAAAAAAAAAGTACACATATTTGGTATCGCCGCGTTCGTAACGACCCAATCTATGAAACTATAATGTTAATTTTTCCGCACGGTGAACGCCGCAAACAAAATAAACGGAAAACTGTCAGCATCGCTATTTTTTGGTCACCACCCCTCCCAAGATATAGAATAAAAAGTGATCAAAAAGTCGCATTTACCCCAAAATGGTACCAATAAAAACTACAACCCGTCCCGCAAAAAACAAGACCTCCCACAGCTTTTTTGACGAAAAAATAAAAACGTTACGGCTCAAAATAGCGTGTCCCAGAAAATAAATTATTTTATAGAAACTTAATTTTATTGTGCAAACGCTGCAAAACGTAAAAAAATCTATACACATATGGTATCGCCATAATCGTACCGACCGGCAGAATAAATTAAAACGTAATTTATTGCGCACGGTGAACGCTGTAATAAATAAAGAATTTAAAGCGCCAAAATCGCTGTTTTTTGGTCACCTTAGCTCTAAAAAAGATCCTGAGGGGCCAAAATCTCACTATACCCCTAGAAAAATTCCTTGAGGGGTGTAGATTCCAAAATGGGGTCACTTTTGGGGGGTTTACACTGTTTTGGTCCCTCCGGGGCGTTGCAAACCCGACATGGCACTGAAAACCAATCCAGCAAAATCTGCGCTCCAAAATCCAAAAGGCGCTCCTTCCCTCCTGAGCCCTGCTGTGGGTCCAAACATCAGTTTACGACCACATATGGGGTATTGCCGTAATCGGGAGAAATTGCTTTACAAATTTTGGGGTGCTTTTTCTCCTTTATTCCTTGTAAAAATGAAAAAATTCTATGTTTCCACAGAAAAATAGGTGATTTTCATCTTCACAGACTAATTCCACTAAATTCTGCAAAAAAACTGTGGGGTCAATATGCTATCTATACCCCTAGAAAAATGCCTTGAGGGGTGTAGTTTCCAAAATGGGGTCACTTTGGAGGGGTTTCGGCTGTTTAGGTACCACAAGACCGCCTCAAACCTGACATGGTGCCTAAAATATATTCCTAAAAAAAGGAGGCCCCGAAATCCACTAGCTGCTCCTTTGCTTCTGAGGCCTGTGTTTCAGTCCATTAGGACACTAGGGCCACATGTTGGATATTTCTAAAATCTGCAGAATCTGGGCAATAAATATTGAGTTGCGTTTCCCTGGTAAAACCTTCTGTGTTACAGATTTTTTTTTATTACAAATGAATTTCGGCAAAAAAAATGAAATTTGTAAATTTCACCTCTACTTTGCCTTAATTCCTGTGAAACGCCTAAAGGGTTAAAATATTTTCTGAATGTGGTTTTGAATACCTTGAGGGGTGCAGTTTTCAAAATGGGGTGATTTATGGGGACTTTCTAATATATAAGGCCCTCAAAGCCACTTCAGAACTGAACTGGTCCCTGAAAAAATAGCCTTTTGAAATTTTATTGAAAATATGAGAAATTGCTGCTAAAGTTCTAAGCCTTGTAACGTCCTAGAAAAATAAAAGTACGTGAAAAAAAATGATGCAAACATAAAGTAGACATATAGGGGATGTTAACTAGTAACTATTTTGTGTGGTATTACTATCTGTTTCACAAGCAAATACATTTAAATTTAGAAAAATGCAAATTTTTGCAAATTTTTGCTAAAATTTGAAGTTTTTCACAAATAAATATTGAATTTATCGACCAAATTTTTTCACTAACATAAAGTACAATATGTCACGAGAAAACAATCTCAGAATCGCTTGGATAGGTAAAAGCATTCCGGAGTTATTACCACATAAAGTGACACATGTCAGATTTGAAAAAATAGGCTGTGTCCACAAGGCCAAAACAGGCTGTGTCCTAAAGGGGTTAATGGCCACAGCAGCCGTTTATTATTTAAATAACAATGAATTTTAAATACCATAACTTTTGAATCCCCAAAAAAAGGGGGTTCATCATAACATTAAATAACCCACTGCGACCCTATCAGGCTCATAACATTATTAAACAACCAGAATGACAGGGGCAAGTCCTTGAAGCCACCGATACTTAATTTTGGCCATCTGCCCACCAATACCTTACCCCCAGCCGTAACCCGGCCCGGGGGCACCAATTACCTTTTGCAGATGACCACCATATATATAACCCAGCTTTCAAAAGGGGTAACACCCTAAGAAGCCGACTAATTGGGGGTGCATCCCGTGATGCATTCCCCCCCACCACTTTTTACGACCTACTTCAAGGACTCCCCCCCGCCAAAGCGAAACAGGCCTTGACCACCTCACGCCTGCGAGCTCCTCCACACTCCCACCGCTCGCTCAATTCCATCAGTCAACGCCAGACTCCACATATCCATCCCCACATCATTGAGGTGCACGCCATCCTCTCTCCAATACCTGCCTGTCCCAGCCTCCAGATCCCAGTGGCGCACCGCAACCCCACCATTACGCGCCACAAAGCTCAATATAGCCCTGTTAGCCTTAATGCGAGCCTTGTTAATTTTTTCCACCGAACGAGCCATCCGCCAGCTCTTCCTAGTTACCATCTCAGACAACACAGTCACCAACTTAGGATAAGTTGCCCACAAGCAAAGCAATTCATGCTTGACATCCCGTACCAACTCCCGGAAAGAGCGTAGGCCCAAATCGTTGCCTCCCACATGCAACACCAGCACCTCAGGTGCCCTGTCAAGCAGTACAAAATTGTGAAACTCAGGCAACACCCTGTTCCATGTCATTCCCCGTATACCCATCCACCGCAAGACCGCCGCATCCCTCGGAATCTTGAGCTGTCGACCGTCCGGCCATACATCTGCGAGAAGGGCACCCCAGTACAAAAAGGAGTGTCCCATAATCCACACCATGCATGAGTCACGGCCTGCAAAACAAATGGAGAACATACACGCACCATCACTCGCTGCCGCGCACAATTATTACTCAGGCGGAACGCACACACCCGGAACATGTTACACATTACCATATCACAACATGTGCAAGCGAACATAAGAACGGAAACGCGCAGACTCCCAACGCCCTATCCGCCGCACGCCTGCCTCATCCAAACCCCATCTCACCGCCTCCGTCGCTGCCCTTATACGGAAAGAATGAGACGAGTACTGCTCCGCCTGCACCCCGCTAGCCACTAGACATTTCCTGAAAACCGAGATGAACTGATACCGTGACAGAAACTTGCCATCCGCGTGCCGCAGCAACGGCGCGTCCGAGAGATCTAAACCCTCTAAGTACTCCTTGAGACACCACACTGGACAAACCGGATTTCCTGGGACCGCAAACAAAACCACTCAACGTCCCACCCCCCTGATCCGTTTTCGACCGTCGCAACACTATCTCCACCCTGTCCTCATACAAATCGACATTATCCTGCAGCAAGCCCCCCGCTTTTACCGAACTAGGCGAAAACAATTCCCCCACCCGAAAAGCTGCAAAAAAGGCTAACGCAAAAGCCAACCGAAAAAGCTTGCTCTCATACTCTGAACGACACACCTGCCACACCACCACCTCCACCGAACACAACAATTGAAATGACACGGGACGCCTCTTATCTCTCACCACTACACCCCGTCTGAACCCCTTCAATGCCTGGCCCACCAAGAAACGCTTCGTGATGTCCACTAACCCCCGTAATTTACAACCAAAAGTAATGGCCGCCACAAAGCGATTAACCTTAGCGACCGTGCAACCCAGGGCAAACGCGTCCCCCAACCAAAACAACAAGGCCACCATATCATCATCAGAGCACACATCACCCAAAGATCTCACCCACTCTTCCCATTGCCTCCATCCAGCAGTATAAGACGACCACGTAGCACTGGCCAGCGAACGTTTTATCAAGGCACCTGCCGCCCGGATATCAGCTCCCACAGGTGACTGGGACATTCCACCCCCGTTAACTCCGCGTCCAGGACCAGCTGACGGAAACGATCCCACTGCGAGCGAGAAAGCGCATCAGCAATACAATTCTCCACCCCGGGAACATGCAGCGCCACCACCCACGCATTTAAACTCAAACAGGCAAGCACCAACTGACGCAACAAGCGAACCACTGCAGGGGACGACGCCGAAGTATTATTTATAGCAATCACCACCCCCAGATTATCGCAATGAAAGCGCACTTTCTTATCCCGGAACCTGTCTCCCCAAATGGTGACTGCCACCACGATGGGAAACAGTTAGAGTAGGGCCAAGTTACGCATCAAGCCCGCCTCCACCCACACAACCGGCCATTTCCCTGCGCACCATTGCCCTTTGAAGAACACCCCAAACGCCACCGCCCCAGACGCATCAGTGAACAATTCCAAATCGAAGCTATCCAACGCCCGGGACATCCAAAGAGAGCGACCATTATACTGTGCCAGAAAATGGAGCCAGACCCGCAAATCCTCCCTGTGCTCCGCCGCCAGACTAATGAAATGGTGGGGTTCCCCAACCCCTGCCGTCGCCGCTGCCAACCGCCGACAAAACACCCTGCCCATCGGCATGATGCGTCAAGCAAAATTCAACTTCCCCAATAAGGACTGCATGTCACGTAGTGTAATTTTCTTAATCCGACACGCTCATTCCACTACCAACCGAAAATCCCCCAACTTATCCTCCGGCAATCTGCACTCCATTGCTATAGAATCGATTGTAATTCCCAAAAAACAAATGGTCATCACTGGACCCTCAGTTTTTTCCACAGCCAAGGGAACCCCGAACTCCCGCGACACCCAGTTGACCGTCTTCAGTAAATTTGCGCAAACCCCAGAACGCACCGGGCCAACACACAAGAAATCGTCGAGATAGTGAATAACCGACTCCACCCCGGCAACCTCCCTAACTACCCATTCCAAAAAAGAACTAAAAACCTCAAAGTACGCGCACGACAACGAACAACCCATGGGAAGGCACCGATCAATGTAGTAACCCCCTTCCCAATAACAACCCAACAACCGCTGGCTGTCCGGATGGACCGGCAATAAACGGAACGCCGCTTGAATATCGGTTTTTGCTATCAGAGCTCCTCTTCCGTAACCTTGTACCAACGCTACCGCAGCATCAAACGACGTATAGACCACGGAACAGAGATCCGGGTCAATGCCATCATTAACCGACGCCCCTTTTGGGAAGGACAAATGCTGAATGAGCCGGAATTTGTTACATTCCCGTTTCGGAACCACCCCTAACGGCGACACCACCAAACCCGGAACTGGGATCGTGCTAAAAGGGCCCGCCATTCTGCCCAGATCAATCTCCTTCCGAAGTTTCTCCGAGACTACCCCCGCATGCTGATATGCCGACATAAGGTTGCGCTGCGTGAAAGGGACCTCATGCGAAGGGGGCGGAATAACGAAACCAGAACCAAAACCTAAACTAATCAACCGCGCCCCCTCCTTGTTGGGGTATTTACTTAGAAAGGGGGCCATCATTATGAGCTTCACCGGAGTCTCCACCATGACCAGACACACCGCTGGCTCCCCCCTGTCGTTTACCCTTTTTAAAACATTTTGAAGCTCCATGCGACTGCCCGCTGCAGTGTGAACACACATGCTTGAATTTACACGCTGCTCCAAATTTACACTGCCCCTCGTTGAACTGCCAACACGTCCCAAATTTGGAACCTGAGGCCTGACTAGTCCCGCCGGAAGTTCCTGCTGCGTTCCCGCTCCCAGGAAAGGACTGCCCCTGCTTATAAAGTGCCGTCACTTTCAAACATAAGGCTATGTCCTTATGAATAATCCCACCGTATATTTGGCCGCACCGCTTTCCGCTGCCGAAACTGTTCATCGTAACGAAGCCAAGCCTGGCCCCCATAAACCCGATGTGCCTCCCCCACCGCATCCTAATAACAAAATAAGCCGGAACAATTATCCGGCGCCTTTTCTCCAATAACACTCGCCAAAATTGCAAAAGCCTGCATCCAATTGACGAATGTTTTTGGAATCAACCTGTACCGTCTCTTTTCCTCCTCGTCCTTTTTAGTTTCATCCCGCTTTACCTTATCCAAGTTAAACTTCTCCAGCGGATGCAGGGAAAAGATCTCCACGTACTCATCTTTCCAAATCCTTTCTTTAACTTCCTGCTTCAAATGCGCCCCTAACGGGCCCTCGTAACATACGTAACCCTCCCCGCGCGCGCGATCATCCAGACGCACCCTATCCACCTCCTTTGGCGAGTCTGTTTGAACCGCCCGCCGCCACTGCAACCGCTGCCCCCACGGTTAACCCCACTCCGGTTTGAAGAACCGGAGCGCTACCAACACTGCCCCCCCCCAACACCGCGGCCGGCGCCACGCCTGCCTGTTCTTGGGAAGGGAAACCGCCTAGCCGCCCCACCAACGCCTTTAAACAACCCACTAACTCCGCCAAACTATCCCCCCCTGCGCCAGCCTGTAACCCCGGGGCCCCTGACTCCACTGCGACGCTAGCCGACGCGACACCCTCTACACCGATACCCAACATCAATAAAGCTGGAAAAGGTAACGTAAGTGTCAACTCACCAGGCTGCCCAGGGGCTGTGAACTCGTCAGCCGGACCCCCATGTCCACGTTCAGAGGCCCGCCGCCCACCGTCCTCCAATGCTCCGGACTCCCTCTGGCGCTGTCCGCATTGGCAGTGTGTGCACGGGGAATTACAATTTCCGTCCGAGAAAAGGGGAGGCGACATCGCATCATCCAGTTGGCCGAGCTCCAGTTCCTGCCTCATCCGTCCTGCTGAACCAGCTCCACGCTGTTCCGTCCCTGGCACTCCAACCACCGACCTCATCCTGCGTCCTCTGCTCGTGTCCACATCCACTGCCCGCTCGTTGTCGCCATGAGCCGACCCCCTGGCTGGCACATCGCCATGCAGGGTCGCCGTTGCCCTTCCACCACATACAGAAGGAGGGGGTGTGGACGGAAGTGAAGGCCGCTGCCTCCTCGCCGCTGCCTCCGGGCGCTGCCGCGTTTTGGGATTCCTCCCAGGACCAGACGAGAGAGCAGCGGCAGGCCGCCCTGGGGTCTGGCCTGAAGGGTCCACCGAGGGGCTCCTCTTGCGCCGCCGTGCCCGCGGGATGTCTCCCGGACTCAGCCGTGTGGGCGGGCGTGAGCGCCTCGTGCTGCGCGTCACGCCGGAAGTGCCGGCCCAGGCCTGAGTCACGGGGGAGACGGGCTCTCCTCGTTTCCTGCCCGTCCCCCTGGAACGCCGGTCCTGTACCTCTGCCTGCTCCAGCAGCCCCGAGACCACCGGCATGGTGGAGCACTCCACGCCCGCTCCCGACGACTCTGCCAGCTCCGAGCCATCCAGGACCTTGAGAGGCTGCCGCGGCCCGCAGCAGCTCCATCGCCTCCTCGTCAGATGCAGCAGGGATGCAAGACATGCTCCTGCTTCTGTGTCCTGGCGAAGAGAGGGAAGAGCAGAACAGGAAACAGGTACATCCCCTTCAATCCCCACCCCTGATCCCCCAAGCCCTCCTCCTATCCCTATCCTTAATCTCTCATAGGCCAGCCAACTCTGTGTCCCTCCCATCTATTTTAGTCATGGAGGCCTCCCCTTATTTCCTTTTTTGTCTTCAGTACGGCCTCTTCTTTACAACTGAAATAGTATAACTGTGCAGAGGTATGTCAGCAGTAAAGCATTGGTTTTAAGGGGGTTGTCCACAACCGGACAACTGATGACCGCAGGATAGGTCATCAGTGTATGATCGGTGGGGGTCCGACAACCGAACTCCGCACCGATCCGCAGCTCCAGCCCCGGATGTTTTGAATGATATGCAGTAGTTGGTGCCGGAAGCAGATTGTTCCAACCACTTCATACCGACCGTTCTGCAGAACTGCAGCTCTGCTCCTATCGACTTGAATACAGTACTGCAGCTCGGCCGCTATTCAGTGACCAGGGCATCTGCTTCAGGAATGGACGTCCAGTGCCCAGAGGCAGCCGGAGCAGCAGCTGATCAGTGCGGGGTCCAGGTGTGGGACCCCCACCGATCTTATACTGATGACTTATCCTGTGCATACGTAGGTCATCAGATGTTCGGTCATGGAAAACCCCTTTAAGGGGTTTAGTATAACAAGCTGTTATCTCTGCCTACCTAATGGAACCTGTGTGACACTCCTGCTGCATTTTAGTCTGTGAGAGCCCCCAGGTAGGTTACAAGCAGCAGTTTCACACTAGAGATTCATTACAGGGGGCTGCATGTGGCTGGATTTTAGTGAGAAAACAGCTAAAATACTAAAGCAAGTATATTACAAAGTATAAAGTATATTACAAAGTATAAAGTATATTCCAAAGTTCATTACAAAGTATAAAGTATATTCCAAAGTTCATTACAAAGTATAAAGTATATTCCAAAGTTCATTACAAAGTATAAAGTATATTCCAAAGTTCATTACAAAGTATAAAGTATATTCCAAAGTTCATTACAAAGTATAAAGTATATTAAAAAGTTCATTACAAAGTATAAAGTATATTCCAAAGTTCATTACAAAGTAGCAAATATATTCCAAAGTTCATTACAAAGTATAAAGTATATTACAAAGTTCATTACAAAGTATAAAGTATATTACAAAGTTCCAAAAGGCGGAACTCATAAAAGGTGGAGCTCTTCTTTAACCCTAGTAGAGTAGTCTTAATAACGCCTATTAAAACAAAGAAGAATTCCTTAACTCGTTAGTTATACAAAAACTCAATTTTATCCAAACGAAATGATAAAACCTTGAGTCTTCCACATTGCCAGGATGTCATATGGGTTTGAGGCTTTCCATGCAGCAGCAAGCCATGACTATTTAGTTACAGTACTTGGTAATTTGCTGATACCCATCACCCGACTGGCACTTTTCGATAACTCTGTAACCCAATGTTTGAAGAGTTGCTTTTTCTTCATTCTGAGAATTTTGCAAGAAACCTGACTCATCGGATGTTGGACCTTCCAGATACAAGTGCACATACAGTATCCGGCATTATGACTACGCGATGGTGATCTGCATTATCCACTGTGTAACTTCTTCAACCAATTGGTTGCTCCAAAAGTAAATGTCATAGTAATTGTGTAATTGTTTTTGTTTTTTGGTGTGATTAGTGGCAATAAATAAAACACAAATAAAACGGGGTGAATACTGTTATAGACACTGTATATTAAACACATAATTGTCATCCGTAGGCAATTTTACATCTATGGGGTGTCTTGGAATATATTTTCGATCCCATATTACAGGCTATAAATTATAAGAATTAATCCCAATATATAATATACGTGTTTAAAGTTCATACTCTGTGAAAAAAATGCATCATCATGTAGATTAACAGTTCAAGCGAATGTGTACTTAGCGACTACAGTACTGGAAAGATGCTGCACAATGTACCAGTGATGAAAGTGTTACAGAAAGTAACAGCACGTTAATAGCGAAATGCGTTTCCCAGCTGTGGAATGTCCTGGCATATAGAAGAAATTGTCGCCACGTCAGGGACCTTGAGAGTGGCCACAACCTCTCCAAAAATATAATTTCTATCACTTTCCAGTCAAAAGTGTCTTTTCACCAATCATACGAAAGTAAACTCTCTAACTCAGAATGTAATGAACATGTACCGTCATATACACAGGGCTGCAATAATGTGCATAGCCATGTCTTATAATCACTGGTGATCGTACAGTACTTCTATTCTTGTACATAGGGGGCAGTATTATACTAGTTATATTCTTGTATATAGGGAGCAGTATTATAGTAGTTATATTCTTGTATATAGGGGGCAGTATTATAGCAGTTATATTCTTGTATATAGGAGCAGTATTATAGTAGTTATATTCTTGTATATAGGGAGCAGTATTATAGTAGTTATATTCTTGTATATAGGAGCAGTATTATAGTAGTTATATTCTTGTATATAGGGGGCAGTATTATAGTAGTTATATTCTTGTATATAGAGGGCAGTATTATAGTAGTTATATTCTTGTATATAAGGGGCAGTATTATAGTAGTTATATTCTCGTATATAGGGGCAGTATTATAGTAGTTATATTCTTGTATATAGGGGGGCAGTATTATAGTAGTTATATTCTTATATATAGGAGCAGTATTATAGTAGTTATATTCCGGTACATAGGGGGCAGTATTATAGTAGTTATATTCTTGTACATAGGAGGCAGTATTATAGTAGTTATATTCTTGTATATAGGAGCAGTATTATAGTAGTTATATTCTTGTATATAGGGGGCAGTATTATAGTCGTTATATTCTTGTATATAGGGGGCAGTATTATAGTAGTTATATTCTTGTATATAGGATCAGTATTATAGTAGTTATATTCTTGTATATAGGAGCAGTATTATAGTAGTTATATTCTTGTATATAGGGAGCAGTATTATAGTAGTTATATTCTTGTATATAGGAGAAGTATTATAGTAGATATATTCTTGTATATAGGAGCAGTATTATAGTAGTTATATTCTTGTATATAGGGGGCAGTATTATAGTAGTGATATTCTTGTATATTGGGGCAGTATTATAGTAGTTATATTCTTGTATATAGGAGCAGTATTATAGTAGTTATATTCTTGTATATAGGGGCAGTATTATAGTAGTTATATTCTTGTATATAGGGGCAGTATTATAGTAGTTATATTCTTGTACATAGGGGGCAGTATTATAGTAGTTATATTTTTGTATATTGGAGCAGTATTATAGTAGTTATATTCTTGTATATAGGAGCAGTATTATAGTAGTTATATTCTTGTATATAGGGGGCAGTATTATAGTCGTTATATTCTTGTATATAGGGGGCAGTATTATAGTAGTTATATTCTTGTATATAGGAGCAGTATTATAGTAGTTATATTCTTGTATATAGGAGCAGTATTATAGTAGTTATATTCTTGTATATAGGGGGCAGTATTATAGTCGTTATATTCTTGTATATAGGGGACAGTATTATAGTAGTTATATTCTTGTATATAGGAGCAGTATTATAGTAGTTATATTCTTGTATATAGGAGCAGTATTATAGTAGTTATATTCTTGTATATAGGGGGCAGTATTATAGTAGTTATATTCTTGTATATAGGAGAAGTATTATAGTAGATATATTCTTGTATATAGGAGCAGTATTATAGTAGTTATATTCTTGTATATAGGGGGCAGTATTATAGTAGTTATATTCTTGTATATTGGGGCAGTATTATAGTAGTTATATTCTTGTATATAGGAGCAGTATTATAGTAGTTATATTCTTGTATATAGGGGCAGTATTATAGTAGTTATATTCTTGTATATAGGGGCAGTATTATAGTAGTTATATTGTATATAGGGGCAGTATTATAGTAGTTATATTCTTGTACATAGAGGGCAGTATTATAGTAGTTATGTTCTTGTATATAGGAGCAGTATTATAGCAGTTATATTCTTGTATATAGAGGCAGTATTATAGTAGTTATATTCTTGTATATAGGGGCAGTATTACAGTAGTTATATTCTTGTACATAGGGGGCAGTATTATAGTAGTTATATTCTTGTATATAGTAGCAGTATTATAGTAGTTATATTCTTGTATATAGGGAGCAGTATTATAGTAGTTATATTCTTGTATATAGGGGACAGTATTATAGTAGTTATATTCTTGTATATAGGGAGCAGTATTATAGTAGTTATATTCTTGTATATAGGAGGCAGTATTATTGTAGTTATATTCTTGCATATAGGGGGAGTATTATAGTAGTTATATTCTTGTATATAGGGGCAGTATTATAGTAGTTATATTCTTGTATATAGGAGCAGTATTATAGTAGTTATATTCTTGTATATAGGGAGCAGTATTATAGTAGTTATATTCTTGTATATAGGGAGCAGTATTATAGTAGTTATATTCTTGTACATAGGGGCAGTATTATAGTAGTTATATTCTTGTATATAGGGGCAGTATTATAGTAGTTATATTCTTGTATATAGGGGCAGTATTACAGTAGTTATATTCTTGTATATAGGAGCAGTATTATAGTAGTTATATTCTTGTATATAGGGGACAGTATTATAGTAGTTATATTCTTGTATATTGGGAGCAGTATTATAGGAGTTATATTCTTGTATATAGGAGGCAGTATTATTGTAGTTATATTCTTGCATATAGGGGGAGTATTATAGTAGTTATATTCTTGTATATATGGGGTAGTATTATAGTAGTTATATTCTTGTATATATGGGGTAGTATTATAGTAGTTATATTCTTGTATATAGTGGCAGTATTATAGTAGTTATATTCTTGTATATATGGGGTAGTATTATAGTAGTTATATTCTTGTATATAGGAGCAGTATTATAGTAGTTATATTCTTGTATATAGGGAGCAGTATTATAGTAGTTATAATTTTGTATATTGGAGCAGTATTATAGTAGTTATAATTTTGTATATTGGAGCAGTATTCCTTAATGATAAACTTTAGTACAATTTTTATAGAATCAATTGTCACTGTTACTTTCTGCCTCTTGGATGGATCTCCACAACTCTAATAGCTAAAAACCTTCTTTTACTTCAGCTCCACTTCCACTCCAGAACACCAGATGGACAACATCTCTTCACATACAGTTTTCGATGAGTGATCAGAATTAAAGCGGAAGTCTCTGATTATTTCTTGCTACTCAGAAAAAAATTCTATATCTGCATATAAGTCATCTGCAGAAGTAACAAGGGAAGAGTTTTATGTCAACACCAGATACAGAATTGACCTCTGCCCTGCTGAATAAACAAGGAACATTGCCTAGAGCTCAGCACCCATCAACGTCAAACCACATGTTTTGTTCCGCTACATAAATAATAACTCATTCCTATTAATACTGGTACTGACGAATGTAATGTTCAGTAGGAGAAAGTATAAAACATTTTACTATTTTGTTTTCAGGATAGTAGGACAAGGGCAGTGAACTAAATCTTTGCCCAGAGTGAAGGAAAGACTAGCAACAACTCAGTATTTACAAATCAAAGGCATTCACTCCTATCAGTTCCTATCCCCAATAGGGCACACTTGCAAATCTCAAACCTCACATACTAGGACTTATTTCATTGGACATTAATTGACCTATCTGTATATTTTTGGAGGTGGAAACCCAACACAAGCACAAGGAGTACATACAATACTCTATTTAGATGTTATCCTGGTTGGGAGCAGAACTCAAGACCCTAATGCAAGGCCCACAAGACCCAATGCTGAGTCACCATATGCTATTTAAAGGCAGCCTAATTTCGGTACAAAAAGTAATCTAACAAAATGCCTTGCTCTATTACCACCTCTTTCTTCTAGTTATCTGCATTCCATCTTCTAGGTCAAGTATGTGTGCACCCAGCTTGGCCCAGGACTGGGAGCCATCTTCCATAACTCCTTTAGACTTCATGGGGGCAATAACCCTACCTTGTTCTTTCCCACATCTATGTCCATGACACTAAGGTCTTGTTAGGGCAGAGAAATGGTTCCCTGAATGGAAATCGGTTTGGCGGTGGCTAATCTGGGGTGCGAAGTCGGTGTAATCTCTTCATCAGTAAGGGGATATAGTCCTTGCTGGTCAGATTTTCAAGTTTTGGCCGCCAGTGTAGTCACCGATTGGCGGTGGGTGTGCTGTTAGGAACATCTGGAGCAGATGCAGAAGCCAAATCAGGAACTAAGTCAGAGGTCGATGCCAGGAGAGCATACAATGGTCCAACAAATCATAAAAGAAGGTGCAGACTAAATCAATGAACTAGTCATGGATCAATACCCAGGAGGATTGGCAACAAGTACCAGGTGACAGAACTAGAAGGAGCAAGAAGATGGCATAAATCCAGAGACAAAGTTCAAGATTAGGGTCAAAATACAAAACAAACACAGGCTAGCAGTAAAGAAATGTACTTTAACAAACATGCAGTGTGTCCAAAACTTCCCCTTAAATCTGCCACTAGGTGTCCCGTCATCAAAGTGAGCTGGATTCTATGTAAACCCAACACTGCCAACAGCTGTGAGCAGGAAGCCGGCGGCACGAGCGCAAGAGCAACCTTGTATCGGGCAGAGGCGAATAACAGGTCTGTTCAGAGAATAGTCTGGTTGCTAGGGATTGTCAGACAGTCCAACTCTAGAAACGAGTCTGTCTTATAGAACACAGGTCTAAAGTCCAAGGCAGAAATTCTTTATGAAGAAAAGTTTTTGGAACATACTAAGAAAAAGAAAATGCTATCTGATGATGATAAAGCTAACCGTACTTGCAAATTTAGTACTTCTTGAGACTACCCAGGTTATTATGGAGTTAAGAAGATAGATACGAGGAATTCTCCAACACAACCTACTAAAAATGGGAATCTCATAGAACAGATATGGTTACCCATCTGCCTGTTACTATTGTGAAGGAATCTACCACGAAGGATAAGATAGTTACAGACGCCTCCTGTAGTCACTTTATTATTTTTGCACTGGAGAACATTTTTCTGTGCTTAGGCTTGCGTCTGCTAGGCTCTAACCAATATAGGAGACACCTCCATGAATGAGATGCATCCATAAAAAATCCTCAATATGATGGTTCTTTCCCCTCCCGTGTTTTTTGGTGTTCTACTGGTATCCACCAAACTTAGAGTGGACTGTCAGATAGTGATGGATAATTTGTTATTTCAGAGAACGACATTGAGGTGCACCAGACCTTGATGGCAGTGGGGCACACATGAAAACCCAATCCATAAAGCTCCCGCTCTTGAGAATCTCAATTCTGTTTGCCCTAGTGCTTTACCATTGAGTTGTGTTTGCTCCTAGACTTTTTCCAAATTTACAGTAATGGCACTTATAGGCTGAGAAGTTAGACAAACCAACTTGTTGAAAAGCTGGCATCCTATGATAGTGCCATGTTGAAAGTCACTGAGATCTTCAGTATGACCCATAGTACTGCTGTTATCTATAAAGGTTGTATGCTTGAATTTTTGCACCTAACATATAAGTAATAGATGTGGCAGAAATGGACAAATTCACTTTTGGCTATGTAGCATTTTATAAACCTAATATTTTACCTTTTTGGCTATGTTCACATTGGTTGGGAGCCTCCGTCGACAGCCCCGTCAAATTTGTCTGGAAGAATAGCACAGCATGCAGTGTTAATCGTCCCATCAACATGACAGAAACCACATCGGAACCCGACGGATCTCACAGTAAGTCAATAGGTTTAGTTGCGTGCCAGTGATATCTGTCATACGGGGGATCCAGATCCGGATGCCGACGGAGCCTCTGACAACAGTGGGAACATACTGTAGCCTAACACCTCCATAAATAACAATGCTATACAATAATACACTGTAAATATAATATACTGCACAGTGCCTACGAGGCAGAACCACACAGTGCCTAAGTAAATACCGCCGTACAGTGCTCAAATAATACCACCATAACAGCTCCATAAATAAAGTAATGTATTAACAGTGCTATAAATTATATAAAATATAAATATAATAAAAATATAAAAATATTAAAATTTGTGATGGTCACAATGCTCAGGTGAGAGGTCATCGGCGGAACCAGCTTTAGCAGGGACCCATGACGTGCGCTGTGTGGCCACGAAGGTCACACAACCCTGAAGGCTGACCTTATACATTATACAGACAACTTGTTTGCATATTTTTGGCAAATTATATCAAACTATGTGTATATTTCAACTACGTAGTGTAGCAATGGGAAATGCCCCAGAATGGTGACTCACGTGGAGGCGAGACTCCGACTAATGCCCGCACATTGTCCATTTTGTCTTATATTTCTCTACGTGACAGTATCACTTCTGTCATTTCAACAATATTCGAGCGTGCTAAGTACTTTTCCATGCGAGACAAATTTTATGGCACAACCCAAGCCAATTGCTTCCACCAGCCGGCATTGTTACCTTACTACCGTAAGTCCTTGAGAGGAAGAAATACGACCGCTACATCATCTCCCGGCCAACGATCCTCCCGTATACAGAAAAGGAAGGATTAAAAGATTTTTCATCAGTAATTTGAACTTCTGACGATGACCTAAAGAGCCTAAAGTAGAAGTTACATTCCTCACCCGGTACTGAGCAGCTGGAGGGAAATGGATGGAAGCAAACTGATCCGTCTGCTTCGAAGGACGCTTCAATATTGCTCTTTCTTGGCAGCGTCCGACCAAGACTGGTTAGGTTTTAGGTTTGTTATTCTAAATTTGTTTTAGCAAACCATGAAAGTGCTGCTGATATATTTGGACCCTGCCCCGAAGTCTTTGGAAATTTAATAACCTTGTGAGCAAAGACATTGAAAAATAATTAAATGCAATGAAGGTTCATTTTGACATTGTAGTCAATGCGATGTTATGGGGTACTCTCTGTACAATTATGTTGTTGACTCAATGCTAAGAGTTTAGGCAATATTACAGTTATCGGAGACATTCGAGGACATTTATCCATAGTGTTGTAGGGGGCATGGATTTACCATTCGACGCCAAATGGCGCCAAATGCACCCAATTTATCAAAACCGTGCATGCGGTGCATAATAAATTTGGCACAATCGCTAGGTATGTTAGATGCATTGATCCACATTTATAAAGCAATTTACACCAGATTTTGTAATAAACTGAGCAAAAAAAAAAATTGGGAACTGTAAATTTGGCGACTTTTCTGGTCACTTGCCAAATATGGTAATAGACAAGAAAAGTGGGTGCGATCTCCAAGGAGACGTATTTTAGGCCATCATTTAAAAAAACTTTTGCTACTGTATAAGCGGTCGTAGATTTTAATTTCTGACTGTCAGACAGTTCAAAATGCATCAAATTTACTAAGAGATTTGCACCATTTAATAAATTTGGCGTAAATCATTCCAGCTACGGTATCTTGCTGGGCCATTCGCCGATATGTATTAAGCCGTGTTGCCAGGTTTCGGGGGTACACTACTGCACCGCTAAAATGTCACAAGACATGACGTGCGACTTCTTACCGTTTAAAATTTGCAACTTTTTCATTGCTCGGAAAAGTGTGCGTGGCAAACGGTGACTTCCAAATTTTGTGACTTTTCCGGTCACTTGCCAAATTTGGAAAGTAATGTGTTCACTTCAGCATTCGGTTTCCGTTGATTGGTTCCGCTAGACCTTTCCGTCGGAGGAACCAATCAATGGAAAGGCAAATGGAAACCATAGCTTCCATTTGCTTTACCAATGGTAATGCTTCCGTTGCAAATGGTTTCCGTTTGTCTCCGTTCCGTGAGGTTTCCGTTTTATTTACAGAGTCAATAGCGCAGTCGACTGCGCTATTATTTCTTCGACCCCCGGATGAAGCAGGTGGCGAAACACGTGTTGGGTTCAGTGTCCCCCTCTTTTGGTCTGTATTCTGTCCTCCTTTTTGTGCTTGTCTAGTCTAAGGCCCCATGCACACGACCGTAGAATTCGTCCGTAATTGCAGTCAGCAATTACGGACCCATTAATTTCTATTGACCATGGGCACCTTCCCGTATATTTACGTGAAGGTGTTTAAACCGTAGAAAGCCGCCACAAAAGATAAGACATGTCCTATCTATTGCTTTTTATGGACTGCGCTCCAACGAGTGCCGATCTGCGTCCGTCAGCGGCCAGTTGTGCCCACAATCACGGGCAGTGATTATGGGCATGGCCGTGTGCATGAGGCCTGACTGTTTACTTGTCAGTATACGGCTGCTGCATTTATTGTTCAGGCACTTGCACTTTGCTGTATTTACCCATGCATTTCTTTCTATAGGAGGTTTCCAGTATTTATGTGTGGGGATCCTTGCATCATGGGTTTGCCGTTCCATTTTAATATCTGTATTTTATTTTGTATCTAATAAAGATGTTGTATTTTCCATTATACTGGTCATCCTGCCTGTATTTTGGGATAGAAGTAACTCATTTTATTAGCCAGGTAGATGGAAAAGTATCTAAAACATAATACATTTGGCGTGTCATGTAACATGTAGGGGGGAACTTATTAGGAATGGTGTTTTATACCCCAGACTTAAACTGAACCGCGCTGGAGTAAAATGTTCCAAATTTATTAAGAGGCGCACAACTGTAAATAAATAAGGCGAATCTTTGACTGTCCGTGAATATCAGTTCTATGCCTGTTCTGTCGGTCCGTAGGAGGCCACGCCACTCCCGCTAAATCCTTCTGAAAAGTGGAGAAAGATGAATAAAACTGCAAAAAATTGAAAATTTTTGCACCAATATGACGTGCCCTAAAATTTGGAACTTTTCAACGCCACAACAGTGATAAATTGCCACCGTAATTTCTTAGGCTTAGTATATTCATGTTTGGCGGATTTGTTGCAGAAATTTAGGAGTCGGAGACATTTCTGCAACAAAACTGCAGCGTGTGAACATACCCTTAATCTGACTCATTGTGGATAAGTCATAGGGGTCAAGTAACAAAGTGGCAAATAGTAAGTAAACATACCGAAATGTATCTCATATTTCGCTCGTAAGGGTATGTTCATACGACCTATTTTCAGACGTAATTCAGGCGTTTTACGGCTCGAATTACGCCTGAAAAGACGACTCCATTACGCCTGCAAACATCTGCCCATTGCTTGCAATGGGTTTTACGATGTTCTGTTCCCACGAGCCTTTATTTTACGCGTCGCTGTCAAAATGCGGCGCGTAAAATGACGACTTGTCAAAAGAAGTGCAGGACACTTCTTGGGACGTATTTGGAGCCGTTTTTTCATAGACTTTATTGAAAACAGCTCCAAAAACGGCCATAAAAAAGCCGCAAAAAACGCAAGTTGCTCAAAAAACGTCTGAAAATCAGGAGCTGTTTTCCCTTGAAAACAGCTCCATATTTTCAAACGTTTTTAGTCTAGCGTGTGAACATATCCTAAGGCTAGGGCTCCACAGCATCGCTCATGAGTCACAGTAAACCAAGGGATTACCACCACAGTGAATATTTCCCTACCGACCAAGTCAGATGCGTCTGGATGAGAAGGTATGTCCATTGATTACAATGGACACCAAAACTTGTTCTGATCATGTCCTGCTTACAGCTGAGAATTTGTTACAATGTTTCAGCATATACAACTCCCCTAGACGCCAGAGTTCTTACATATGCTGGTACATTGAAAAACTCTCTGAGCAGGACTACGTCAGGACAGTTTCCAGCCTCAGTATGTAAACTAGAATTTTTCCATATATTGACAGCAAGCAGAGAATGGTAATATAAACATTAAAAAAAGTTCTATGAAACCACATAAGTCCTATAGGGAGATTCTGAGTTAATAGAAGGAAAACCTCAGCTGTAAAAAGTGTCCTTCCTTCTGGAGGACCTTTAAGATACATGGACAGCCAATTGATTTAAATTAGAACTGTGTGTAATGCTTCATTTTTCCCATGGTGGCGCTGCAGGGAAATTTCACACTTGCTGGCAGGTTCTACCATAGATAACAGCTGATCACTCGATCACTAGGACACTATGTGATTGTCTTCAGGGGGCGCAAGGGTTTGCCCAACCCAGACATAAGTAAAGATGTTCTTGTGCAATAATACGTTTCTTTAGGAAATTCTCTTGCCTACCTGCCTATATCGTAAAAGACAACACCCTACAAAGCCTAAAAATTAAAAGAAAAATAAGGAATGCTTGGTAGGTTATCTTGGGCCGACCCTGACACCCTGGCAGATTGAAGGCAGCACACCTATAAAAAAAAATGGATAGAATCAAATATTATACCACGAATTTGGAGCGTTTCCAAAGTCTCGTTAGATCGTTATGACAGCGAACACACGTGTTTATCATTTACATCTCATCTATAAGCTATTACACATTATGATATCACAGTTGCATTATGTAGATATTTGCTGTACTGCATAGGATCAAAATAATCATGTTGGACTGTTTCCCAAATGTGACAATGATCTGCTTGTGCTCCATATATCTGGCATTGAGTGTAATGTATGTCTTCCTTATGGGAATCTTTATCACAACCCTGATTAGAAGAATACGCATTAAACATTTTTTATTGTGTACCTTCTATTTCTTATAATTGATCATTATTATTATTATTAGTATTAGTGATGTGAATTTTCTATCCCCCCCCCCTCCAATATTTTTATTAATGAGAAAGAAAGCCCTCTCAATGGTTTAGTCATTCCCAATGATACCTTACCCCAATTTCCAGCCCTTGTGGTCCTCCACTGTTCATTTCTTCTCGTCTATATTGTGGCGTGTCCTAGGCAGCAGCTACGTGACCTGCGGAGCTTGCCTATCTACTACAATTCTCACAATTCCCCCTACAGTCTCCTACATTGCTGGACTGTAGCTGAGTGAATTAGCAGACCATGCATGTGACTCCCAATGCGTGGTCCCCATAGTAGTGAATGGGGCTGCATTGTGAAGTACTGCACATGCTTGGCCACCGTTCGCCTGGCGCCTGCTGGACGCTGTCAATGGCAACAAGCTGCAAACAAACAAAAAGGTGCTCATCTAAGGGTTTTTTCTAATAAAGGCTAAAACAACGGTGATAAAATGCAATAGGTAATTTTTTTTATAACTGTTTTAATTGAATTTATTGAAACATGATCATTGTTGCTGGAATAACCCTTTAACCTGTGGTGTTCCTTGAATCCAGGTCAGAAGTTTCCTAGATGACAACAATATCAAAGGGCCAAAATATATGTCACCTATCCACTGGGCAGTGGTAAATGTCATATTGGTGGGTGTACAACCAATGGGACTTAAAACTGTGAAAACTGGGGACCCTGGTCAGATCTAGCAGATAATAATAACACTTACAGGTGACCGGGGCAGATCTAGCAGATAATAATAACACTTACAGATGACCGGAGGAGATCTAGCAGATAATAATAACACTTACAGGTGACCGGGGCAGATCTAGCAGATAATAATAACACTTACAGATGACCGGAGGAGATCTAGCAGATAATAATAACACTTACAGGTGACCAGGGTAGATATAGCGGGTAGTAATAACACTTACAGGTGACTGGGGCAGATTTAACAGATCAGAAATTGTATGAACTCACTTGTGGCAAAGGTGGCATCCTATCCCAGGTGTAAAGTCACTGAGCTCTTCACCCATACGACCCATACTACTAGCAATGTTTGTCTGTGAAGTTAGGATGGCTGTATTGATCTTATGAACCTGTTTGCAATAGATGTGGCTGAAACACCGAACCTCAACAACTAGTAGTGGTGTCCACATACTTTTGGCAACATAGTGTATTACTATGTGCAAATATTGCATTTTTATAGTGTAGTAGAACTGGATTCGTCATTGACTTGTTTATTTAATGCTTGGTGATAAGAGGCTGTGGAATGAAGTTGTAGGCAGTTCATGTCCCACCATTTGCTGCAATACTTAAAGCGGTGAATACCTTTGTAATGTGACTTGGGACGGAGCATGTGATAATTTTCTTTTTGTTGGATTCAATATAATAAATCGGAGCCATATGGGAGAACAGTTGGGCCCAAATAGAAGTCCACAGGTGACGTGGCGTCAATGTACAACTCTAATGCTTTTTTTGAGTCAAAATATGGTGATGCGGGTGAGCGATATAGATAGATAGATAGATAGATAGATAGACAGACAGACAGACAGACAGACAGACAGACAGACAGACAGACAGACAGACAGACAGACAGACAGATAGACAGATAGACAGATAGACAGATAGACAGATAGACAGATAGACAGATAGACAGATAGACAGATAGACAGATAGACAGATAGATAGATAGATAGATAGATAGATAGATAGATAGATAGATAGATAGATAGATAGATAGATAGATAGATAGATAGATAGATAGATAGATAGATAGATAGATAGATAGATATGAGATAGATAGATATGAGATAGATAGATAGATAGATAGATAGATAGATAGATAGATAGATAGATAGATAGATAGATAGATAGATAGATAGATAGATAGATAGATAGATAGATAGATAGATATGAGAGAGATAGATGATAGATAGATAGATAGATAGATAGATAGATAGATAGATAGATAGATAGATAGATAGATAGATAGATAGATAGATAGATAGATAGATAGATAGATAGATAGATAGATAGATAGATAGATAGATAGATAGATAGATGCAGCACACAAGAAAATGGTGACAGCACGCTGCGAACACTAATGCCACTAAATATAAATAAATATGCATTACTGCTAAATCTACTTACAATAGGGAGGTTCTTAGCGCACATTTTGATCAAATTGTGTGAGCCCACCTGCCACGACAAGGCGTCCCCTATGAAGTGGGAACCAACGCTGCACATACACCCAGAACTGGGACTAAACCTAGATAGATAGATAGATAGATAGATAGATAGATAGATAGATAGATAGATAGATAGATAGATAGATAGATAGATAGATAGATAGATAGATAGATAGATAGATAGATAGATAGATTAAGTATATAGTTGGAAGCCGTCTAAGCAGGCAGGATAGGAATTGGAGGGCCCCTAGGTCCCCAAGGTGGTGGAGGGCCTGGGGCACTTGCCCCTTGTGCTCTAAATATATTCAGGACCTCATATTGTACAAATTGGCAATGTACATTCAGGTATAGTGGACTGTTCAGCCGAAAACACTTGTACATTACCTGTTGCCAAAACCCATTTCTGTAGAGTGTAAAAACCAGAAATAGTAGCTAGCCACCGTGAGAACCCGCAGAAGTATGGACACTAATATCAAGGTTCACAGTGTGGTCATGGGATGACGGGCAAAGCTTCCGCCTTCGGTACGGCTGCGTGGAAGCAGCTTGTTTCTGACGTGACCCAAACATACAGTCTGAACATGGTCAACCGATCAAAAGTGAATCCTTGTCTCTACTTGTTAGGGACTCCCACAGGGTAATGTTTCACAGTCCCAGCTAGAAATACCCAGTCAATGAGTACGATCAACATTGCTTTTAATAAAGCATGTTAAAAATGTCCCCCCTAATTCTCCACCTTATATATAATTTTTATACGTGTATATATATATATACTGTACAGTATTGTTTTATAGATATTTTCAAGGTGTATTTTTTATTTATTTTGCAGTATATTTGATTAGTTATTTTATGGATATTTTTTTATACTTCTTTTTGAATTTAACATTTCTTCTTGACAATTTTTGAAGTCCTCGTGTTCGTTCAGTAACCCCATCTTTGCTCTGAGTAATACATTGGCCGGGAGACCGTGGTCTCTTCTTGAAGTTATGTTAAGAAGTTTTGCTCTCGTTAACCTGCGAACAGTTTACACCATGAGGTCATTGACTCAAGGGCATAATTATCGTTTCATTCATTAGGCCCATCGGAAAGCTCAGTTCCCTTTTCAGTGTGAAGACGGAACAGTCCCTCGCCTTTCACAATGAAATGCCAGCGTGTGGAGAATTTGGGAGTTGTGCAGTGCACAAGGATCTCCGAGTGACGCAGATTTCCAACAATTGAAGGATATCAAGTCAAAAAGTTCTTTTCTGAGTAGTGCGACACTTGGGATTTCAAATAGGTGGAAACCAGTGCATATGCCTTGTTAATGTAGGGGGAAGGTAACAATTGTTGGTGTTGGAATGCAGATTACTGGAATTTTACAGGAAATACTCCTCATTTTTACATATTTCGAGCCTGCACATCCTCACACGCTTGGAGCCTGGCGTCTTTTGTGAGCACATAGCGTGACTCTACAAAACAATATTCTACGGGGACATGGGGACATTACAATGCTGGACATATTTACATTTTGAGCTTCAAAGTAAAAAGTTTTCCCAGTGGTGTCTTTGGGGATTTTGTTGCGGTAATAAATTCTGTGATCTCAATTTTTTTTGACAGTATATTTTTTTTGTTGTTTTTTTTGCCAGGCAAACATTCTCTGACTTCCCAGTTTTGCAATGTTTTTGAAAGACACTTTAATATATATTTTAAAAACTTGGCCCTTTTTATGAGTAATAATTGCTTAATTATACATTAGTGTAAATGTTTTGAAAAAACCAACTGGCATGAGTACAATATTTTTTATAAAAATGTTTCATATCCAGTTGCTTTAGGCCTCGTGCATATCAGCATATAAAATATTGTTACCAACCGGCACCCTGTACAGATACATAAACTGCTCTTATGAAGCCCCGCATTATTGACTGTATGTTTCCTTATGGTGTTTTGTACGGGTGAGGTATTGTTTCTACGTACTTCTGTATGGGTTCCATATAGTGCTCTGTAGCGGTATTTTATAAATTCCATTCCGCCCAAATACATTCCTTGTCATGCTCTGTAGGGGTGCCTCATAAATTCCATGTACTTCCGTATCAGTTCCATATGATGTTCTATAGGGGTACGGTATGAGATTCATGTACTTCCGTATGAGTTCCATATAATGTCATGTAGGGGTATGGTATTAGATCCATGTACTTCCGTATGAGTTCCAAATGATGTTCTATAGGGGTACATTGAGCTCCTTGTGGTGTATTGTATGTTTTCTGCTTCAAAACCAATCTTTCTAGCTAATAGATTAGATTCTTTACTGGTGGGGACTTTTAATTCAGGGGGCACAGTGTGGGGTCATTTTAAATCAGGGGCACATTGAAGGGCAAGTTTTTATATTCAGGGGCACAGTGTTGGGCAATTTTCATTCAAGGGGCATATCATGGGGTATATTTTTTTATTCAAGAGACACATTGTGGGTTGTATTTTTTTATTCAGGTCGATATTTTGAGGCATTGTGTATTCAAGGGGCACTGTGTGGGCATATTTTTCATTCAGGGGGCACATTGTGGGGCATTTTTATTCAGGGGCGTAATATGTGACACAGTTATATGTGTTAGTTTTAGGGGCACAGTGTGAGGATTTAGAGCAAAAGTGAAGAGCAGAAGACATCTGGGTGGTAAACTCTGCAGCGAAGGAGTCGTAGTCGGGAGAAGTTGTTTTGGCGGTCTGAACCAGATGGAGAAGAAAAGGAAAGTTAACGACTCTAGTCAGAGAAGACGTCACCCATGAGTCACTGAATGTAAATATTTATTCTTTCTGAATGTGTCTGATCAGTGCTTTAGTCAACCGTATGGTCTAAGGCCTGATGATGGGAGATAGCGATGGGGGTGCCCAATTCTAACTTTTGCTAACAGGTCCTAAGATTTTTATTTACACCCCTGTGCACAGATGTAAATTTTCAGTTTCCATTGACTTTTATGGGAAGAAATCAACATCAAAGCAGTATCCGATAGAGAATGGCATGCTTTTTATTATACAGGGGCACACAGAATGAGTACTAAATCACCAATATAAAAACATTGAGGTATGGAAACCTCAATAGGATTACATAACCGTCTTGTTACGACTACATACCACTCAAAACTGGTACAGAGCCGTAATAGGGTCTTATGCATGAGGCCTTATGTAAATTAGTGAGTGTATAATAAACATTCCAGTATATCAGTACCTAAAAATCAAATGCTACTCCACTAAAACTAAGGGAATCTATGGCCTGTGAGCCACAAATTTTTTCAAGATTCATTTATATGGCCATAGGGATAAGTTGGGGGAATTTGTACATTTGGGCCTCCATATTCCATAGTTGCTTTTTTTTTTTTTTAATATGTTCCTAGTTAGGCTACTACTTTTTTATTTCTCTTATTATTATTTGTGTACTAATTTGTGTATACAGCTCCAATGCGGACCAAATGAGTTTAATAGTTACAGAATACAAACAAACTGATCCTCATCTTTTACTGTAAGAGGAAATGAATAAAACACGACTGCAGGATCAGACTACACAGGGTTTGTTTAAACTATAACCATGGAGACACAAAGTTCTGCAAAGGAGCTGTGTACAATAAACGGTATAAGATTTTTATTCAACATTATTTTCAAAGTGGCTTCATATTTTATTTTAGCTATATTGGAGCAATAGCTAAAAGAAGGTGGCAAAAGTGTTCACACATCTAAGATTTGTTACCTTTTAATTTTTTTTAAGATCACTTTGATTCCGCCCCTTAACGCCTTAGATGCATTTTAGGCAATAGAATGAGGGAGCGGCCCCCTCTGATGTGCCATCGCTCTACTCCCAGCCATGCGCCGATGGTCGTCATGGCAGCCTGGGGGCCTAATGAAGGCCCTCAGGTCTGCCATTTTTGTACTCTTTTTGTACATTAGTATTGCAATATATCATGTAGGCAATCCAACGATCGCTGGTTCACATCCCCTAGGGGGACTTCTAAAAAAAATTAAAAAAAATAAAAACTTTTCTATTTTACCCCTAAAGTAATGGTAAAAAAATAAAAGTTAACAACACGTTAAAGTCCGAACTATTATAATATAACATTTAACCCCCTCGGTGAATGGGTTTAAAAAAAATAAAAACAAATTGCTGTTTTTTGGTCACCTTAGCTCCCCAGAAAGATGGAATAAAAAGTGATCAAAAAGTCGCATGTACCCCAAAACTCCACAAAAAATATGCCATCACACCACTAAATCGACAGAAAAATAAAAACGTTATGGCTCTCAGAATATGTCGATACAAAAATATATAATTTTTATAACAATTTTAAATGTAAAAAAAAAAAAAAGGGGTAAAACTTAAAAAAAAAACATATAAATTTGGTATCGCCGTAATCGTATCAACCCATATAAATAAAGTGAACATTTCATTTTGTATGGTACATTAAATGGTGCCATGATAAAATACACCTTGTCTCATAAAAAATAAGCCCTCATACGGCTATGTCGATGAAAAAATAAAAATGTTTTGGCTTTTGGAAGGCGGGGTGAAAAAATGAAAATGAAAAAACTAAAATTGGCCGTGTCATTAAGGGGTTAAAAAACATATTACAAACAAAATAATGGTTCCACCAGTTTTTATAATTGACTCCTCGGTATCTGTCTAGACATTCACAAGCAAGGGCATAGATACCATAGAGGCCGACCACGTAGCTGCTCTGGGGCCCTTGAAGAAGACGGGCCCAGTCCTGGTTGGTCCCTTCCCCTTTTCTACTTTGTGGTGAGTAAGTGTCAAGGACTCCCCTCTACAGAGGAACTGCATTGTTGGCAAGCAAGGGGGTGAGGAATTTGCCTAAGGTAAATAAACACCAGACCCTTCTGTCCTGGTTGGCAAAACCTGGCACCATCGAGGAGGACCCATTTTGAGGGCCCGTCCCTCTTTTTGTACGCCATTGTTCACAAGGTTTGCTGGATGTATAGAATATGCTAAACAAAGAACATTTGTAATGATCTCTTTTTGTCCATTTTTTTTTTTGTTCTTTAATCACAAATTTAAACAATTTTGATTCATTAAGGCAAATCAATCAGAAGTGATTTTACATTTCCCTCATATTTCCCCGCTTTGTGGTCAATGTCAATATTACATCTTGGTAAAATTCCAAATTCATGTATCAAATACTTAGTTCTCATCTGAAGTCATTCGCGTCCAAATCCTGATTAAGATAAATAATTAAAATTAGAAGTGTGGCGTTAACAAGACAAGGAAATATGTTCAGCAAACTTTCACACAGAAAAAAATATTTTTTATCTGTTTCAATAAAAGAAGTTAATGAGTTTAACACGAGGCTCCAATTTCGAAGCAGAAAATTGAGCTTAATGTATCCTGATGGTTTATCTCATAGTTGGAAAGACCTGGTCATCTCTAAACAAGAAAATGCTAATTAGTCTGAAGTTTGACAAGTTTCTATCTTAACCGGAAAATAAAAAAATTGGACACTCGAAATTTAACACAAAGTTTCCTGGTCGTAATGCAAAATCTGTAACATGGCCCACAAAATATTATCATGTATGTAAGTCATGTATATTATTGGTCTCCTCCTATTGGACAGAGGGACCTTTTTGGCCACCACAAGCTCCAGGGCCTTGAAGTGTTTGCTACTGCGACACGCCTATAGTTCCGCCACTGCTATCATTTTCACAATGATACTTTGGTGGAGCAATTGGGACTAGGGCTTCATGTTGACTTCAACCAGAAGACACAAACAACCCGTGGACTGTTCCTGCCTAGACATCATTGACTATTGCTTTGGACTTCAAAGTTGGCATCTGAACCGTTTTACCAGAGACCTAGCTGTAGGGGGAAAAGGTAGCAATTGTACCCGGGCCCTGCTCCCTGAGGAAGCCCAAAAAGCCCTCTGCTACATACAAAGACATTAGTATGATACATCGTTCAGCCATAACAACAAAAGCCCCTGCCAAATATTGTGTAGTTCCCCTCGTGTCTCCAAAACATCTCTGACCTGTTGAGGAAAGACCTCTGAAATAGTTTTTGGGTATCTAGCACCAAGACAATAGCAGCAAATCCTTTAAGACTTTAAAGTAAGCACCTTAAACTTTGTCATGTTCCTCATCATTCCTGAACAAGGTTTGCAGTGTGGCGGGGGCATTATCCGGCATTTTCAGCAATATGTGGAAATGGACCAGACGGGCTAGTCTTCACTCTCATACTCATTAATGAGCCTTGGGCGCCCATTACCCTGTCGCCGGTTGTCCTTCCTTGGACCACTTTTGGTAGGCACCAACCACTGCACCCCCTACTGGTCCTTACGCTTGACCATTTTTCCTCCTTCCAACACATCAACTTCTAGAGCTGCCTAATATATCCCCCCTCTTGTCATCCGTTATTTTAATGAGATAATCAATGTTATCCACTTTTCCTGTCAGTGGTTTTAATGTAATGGCTGAACGGTATAAATAGTACATCACGTTAAGCCTCTGATTGTTACACTTGGCTAAAAGATGGATTGTCACAATGCTAGATTTTTCTTAGGTAGGTCAAATATGCCATAGTATTTCCATAATTCTGGTGACCTCCATTAATGGCAACTGTCCAGAGTGTTACATTATCTGGTCACCATAAGGATCTGTCTTAAGAAATTCTTATTAAAAGGATTCTCTGCTTTCGACAACCCCTACTCGTTAGAAGGGACCCTTGACAATATGCTGATTATATAAGGTCCTCCTGCTGGGACCCCCAGCGATCAACAGTAATCTGTGGGGAAACCTGGCAGTAAGTGTTACATTTCCCTGCAGCACCTCCACAGGTGAAACAAAGGACTGTAAGACGCACCCAGGTTTTAGACAACAGAAAATACGAAAACATTTAATATTTTACTACTTTTACAAAGAAAAAACGATTGGTTAAAAAAAAAAAATTGTTTGGTTTCACCACATTCTGAGAGCCATGAATTATATGTCTTCATCGATTGAGGGGTGTGAGTGCTTATTTTTTGCGGGACGAGCTGTGGTTTTTATTAGCACCATTTTTTAGTACATATGATTTTTTTTATTACTTTTCATTTCATTCTTTTTAGCGCTATGGTGACCAAAAAACAACGATTCTGAGGTTTTAATTAATTTTTTTTTACGCCGTTCACCGTGCGAGTCAAATAATGCTATATATATGTAATAGTTTCAGACTTTTACGGACGCAGCGATACCAATTTTTATTTTTATTTTTTACAAATCGGAAAAGGGTTTATTTTTTTTTTACTTTTAAGATTTTTTTACACTCCTGAAATGTATCAAACTTTTTTTGTTTACACATTTTATTAGTTCCCCTAGGGGACTTGAACCAGCGATCATTAGTTCGCTGGTACAATACACTGCAATACATTGATGAGTTACGGAAACAGCATAACTCGCTGAGCTATTCTGTTTCCGTAACTCCCATAGTAGTGAATGACAGTAACAGAAGCAGCCTAGCATGCTGCGCTGTTTCTGTAACTACTATTCACTTCTAAGGGAGTTACGGAAACAGCGTAGCTCAGCGAGTTACGCTGCTTTTGTAACTTGACCATGTACGCTGTTTTCGGAGCTACCGCGTTCCGGAAACAGCGTAGATCAGGGTGCTTCGCTGTTTCCGTAACTCCCGACCACCTAACCAGGAAGTGGTCGGGACACAGCGGAGCCGGGTAAGATAGAACGGGGTTTAGGGTGCCCCGTTCTAGAGATAGTTGCTGGTCCCAGACGTGGGACCAGCATCTATCTAACATTTATGACATATCCTGTGGATATGTCATAAATGTCTTTCATGGGAAGACCCCTATAAATGCCGCGGTCACTATTGACCACGGCATTTAACTAGTTAAACGACCATGAAAAGCGTCATCGCTGTTCTTGGGCTTTAGAGCAGTGTGTCAGCTGTAAAACACAGTTGACACCTGCAGTGTATGGAGCGGGCTCAGGGTGTGAGCCCGCTCCGCTCCAAACATCATCCCCTCCCCGTTCCATGATGTGCAGGCACATCATGGGTCGGAAAGGGGTTAAGTAAGAAGCGGTCAGGGAGCCGGGTCCCTTGACTGCCGACTATAAGACGCAGGGACTTTTTAGCATGATTTATTCTTGCTAAAAACTGCGTCTTATAGTCCGAAAAATACGGTATATCAATATGTTGTCTGTGTAATACAGGACAGGACGGGTCCTCCAGAGAGTGAGAGAGAGACGCTCTATGTAACCGCTCTCCCCTCTGATTAAGACATGAGGATCCTGAACAGAGAACCCCCCATCTATTAACGCAGAAATCCCTAATGTGTATACGAAAATTGGTTTTCTAAACTGGACAATCCCTTTAAGTAAATTCAGTAAAGGGACACAAAACCATCTGAAATATCTTTTATCGAGTAATTGTATTTATTCATTTACTAAGCACAAGGGATTTGTATTATATCCCGACACTTGTATTTTCAGGTTTTCTTCCCAGCATTTATTTTCTAAAGTGTCTTATTAAATATGTAATGCCAACTTCCATCAGGTAGTGCCAGACGTTCAGTTTAAGTCCTTCAGCTTTGGAATACGACTTAGTTAATAGTCTGGGATAAGTCCCCAGAAGAAAACGTGTTTCCGTTCCTTCTCAGTTCAAACCACCCATCCCCCATCATTAGGGCTTAAAGTTCTAGGATATGATTAGGAATTGGAGCAAAGTATTTCCAGGATGCTTATTTTTCGTGCAACATGAATCATATTTCTTGGGTTAATGTTTAAAGGAAGAATGTAGCTCATTATAGTGGAGGTTCTGCCTGGATGTGATCAGTAGACGTCCTCCGGTAGGCTGCTCTCGGTTCCAGTCTTTGCTGGGGAGTGAGATCATATACAATACAAAATGGTTTTCATTTAATGGATCTAGAGGAACTTCCTAGACTGGAAACTTGCATTGTAAATCTGCCTTTGAATAACACCAAAAATACACATGGCCTGTTTTAAAAGACTTTTGTGGAACGCGTAATCTCTCGTATGGTCCTACTCGTTGGGCATATTTCTTTTTTTGGTCTTTGCAGGTGCAACAGGAAACCAATATTAAAATATGTTCCTAATGATTTCTGGGTCAGTGGGATTTTTGTTCAGGTTGTATGTAGCCACATTCGGGTTTTCTTAATGGATACGGTCTTTCCTGTAGCCTAAAACCTCAAATAAATTTGAGAAAGCCGAACGACCATAGATGTACACTAGCCAGTTGGCCATTTTTTTTAACTTTTGGATTCTCACATTGGGTAGTTTAGGCATCATATCTTTAGTGGTACTTTTTATGTCGATACTTTACTTGTGTCCCATGATCTCTAGATGCACCAAAAAGGATGAGGTCCCATCTAATTGATGAGAAGATCTCCATATGGTACACTATATGGCCAAAAGTATGTGGACACTTCTCCTGAATATTGAGTTCAGGTGTTTTAGCCACACACATAGCAAACAGGTGCATAAAATCAAGAAAGCAGCATGCAATCTCCATAGACAAAGCTTTGTAGAACTATAGGTCATATTAAAGAGCTCAGTGATTACACGTGGCACTGTCATAGAATGACACCTTTGCCATAAGACAATTTATGAAAGTTCTGATATGCTAGATCTGCCCCAGTCACCTATAAGTGTTATTATTATCTGCTAGATCTGCCCCAGTCACCTGTAAGTGTTATTATTATCTGCTAGATCTGCCCCGGTCACCTGTGTTATTATTATCTTCTAGTTCTGCCCCAGTCACCTGTAAGTGTTATTATTATCTGCTAGATCTGCCCCGGTCACCTGTGTTATTATTATCTGCTAGATCTGCCCCTGTCACCTGTAAGTGTTATTATTATATGCTAGATCTACCCCGGTCATCTGTAAGTGTTATTATTATCTGCTAGATCTTCTTCCCAAGTCACCTGTAAGTGTTATTATTATCTGCTAGATCTACCCCGGTCACCTGTAAGTGTTATTATTATCAGCTAGATCTACCCCAGTGACCTGTAAGTGTTATTATTATCTGCTAGATCTACCCCGGTCACCGGTAAATGTTATTATTATCTGCTAGATCTGCCCCAGTCACCTGTAAGTGTTATTATTATGTGCTAGATCTCCTTCGTTCACCTGTAAGTGTTGTTATTATTATCTGCTACATCTGCCCCAGTCACCAGTAAGTGTTATTATTATCTGCTAGATCTGCCCCTGTTATCTGTAAGTGTTATTATTATCAGCTAGATCTACCCCAGTGACCTGTAAGTGTTATTATTATCTGCTAGATCTGCCCCAGTCACCTGTAAGTGTTATTATTATCTGCTACATCTGCCCCAGTCACCAGTAAGTGTTGTTATTATTATCTGCTAGATCTGCCCCTGTTATCTGTAAGTGTTATTATCTGCTAGATATGCCCAGTCATCTGTAGTGTGAATTATTATCTTCTAGATTTTCCCCAGTCACCTGTAAGTGTTTCTATTATCTGCTAGACCTACCTCAGTCATCTGTCGTGTGATTTATTATCTTCTAGGTCTGCCCCAGTCACTTGTAAGCGCTATTATTATCTGCAAGATCTGCCCCAGTCACCTGTAAGTGTTACTGTTATTATCTTTTAGATATGCCCCGGTCACCTGTAAGCACTTCTATTATCTGCGAGATCTGCCCCAGAAACCTGTAAGTGATATTATTATCTGTTATATCTGCCCCAGTCACATGTAAGTGTTATTATTATCTGCTAGATCTGCCCCTGTCTCCTGGGTTGTTATTATTATCTGCTGGATCTGCCCCTGTCATCTGTAAGTGAAATTATTATCTGCTAGATATTCCCCAGTCACCTGTAGTGTGATTTATTATCTGTTAGATCTGCCCCAGTCATCTGTACGTGCTATTATTATCTGCTAGATCTATCTCCTATAGTCACCTATAGTGTGATGTATTACCTTCTAGATCTGCCCCAGTCACCTGTAGTGTGATTTATTATCTTATAGATCTGCCCCTGTCACCTGTAAGTGCTATTATTATCTGCTAGATTTGCCCAGTCATCTGTAGTGTGATTTATTATCTTATAGATCTGCCCCTGTCACCTGTAAGTGTTACTGTTATTGTCTCCTTGATCTCCCCTTGTCACCTGTAAGCACTTCTATTATCTGCTCGATCTGCCCCAGAAATTTTTAGTGCTATTATCTGCTAGATCTGCCCCGGTGACCTGTAAGTGCTATTATCTGCTAGATCTGCCCCGGTCACCTGTAAGTGTTATTATTATCTACTAGATCTGCTTTGGTCACCTGTAAGCGTTATTATTATCTGCTAGATCTGCCCTGATCACCTGTAAGTATTATTATTATTATTATTATTATTATCTGCTAGATTTGCACCAGTCACCTGTAAGTGTTGTTGTTATTATTATCTGCTAGATCTGCTCCAGTCACCAGTAAGTGTTATTACTATCTGCTAGATCTGCCCCGGTCACCTGTAAGTGTTATCATCATCTAGTAGATTTGCACCAGTCACCTGTAAGTGTTATTATTATCTGCTAGATCTGCCCCAGTCACCTGTTTACTTAAAGGTTAAGAACTTATTGGCCTAAAACAACATGTTTCAAGACCAGACTGGTTTCTTTATCAGGAACATTTCAATGACTATTTGAATGTTCTTAATTTTGGATTATTCCCAATGAAGAGACCAGACATGTTACTCTAGTTCAATAAGTTCTTTCCCTCAAAGTATCAAAGAGACACTAGAAACATTGGACAATTCTTCTCAATACTGCAAAATAGGTAGGAAATTGTGCATCTGTTAGGTAGACTCGGCAGGCACACAGGAGGACTAGTGGATTTAGGCAACCCTAAAGACTAATCACTTTCTAATGCGGACTATGACTTTTATGGGTAATTTGACAATAATAGATATTAGTCATTCCTGGTGATATAACGGAAATAGCAGACTTTACAATGCAATAAATAGTGAACATAAACTTGTTGTCTATGACCGATGGGTGGCATTTAGAATAATTTATTCTGGTGGACATAATATGCCCGAGTCTGACTCTGCTGTTATGGCATGTATACTATTTAGTGAACAGGAAGAGTGGTTCCTCTGCTCTGCCATCTTATATACTAGGCAGGAGTGGACAATCATGGTTAAGAAATGCTCCTATTGATGAGATCATCGATGTCTACGGGATTAAGATATGTAGTACATACTCCATCCATGGTCTGTTATTTCTCAGGCTGAGCTATTGACCGGTCTTGTAGGCCAATTTGTTTCCCATAAAGGTCAATTTGGGCCCATGGTGGTCCACTGTGTTGGAAAATAGGACAGCGTAGCAGATGCGTCAACCATTCTGGATATATATAATATTCTCTTCAGAATGCATCTTACAAATTGGAGCTTGGGACATCTAGGTTAATCCCATCTGTGATATGAGAATGGCCATAGATCAGAGAGATATTATGACCAAAGAAGTTTGGCTAAAAATATATTTGCATTTCCATAGTCAGTTTATGGGTTTCTGATTTTAGTTTATAAATGCTTATATAATGTGGACATACATGATGGATTATGATAGATTACATGAGAAAGGAAAACATTGTGACATACTTCATGGCTTAGACCAGTAGACTTCTCTCCGTGCTTTCATTCAAGCTCAATATCAGGCCTAACACATGGTCTGCAGTTTCATTAATGCAAACTGGCACCTTAAGGTTACCATATGTTTCCCTCTTTGTAGATCTGCATTTAGCGCAAATGTATATTTTCCACTATAAAATCCACTCTAACATTTGGACTTTGAAGTCATGTAGTTGAAAAAACCACCTTGACACATTTTAATAGGCTTTGTTTTTGGAATTGGAGCACCTCCTGCTCCGGGTGGAACATTTTTTTTTTAAAGGCTAAAAGGAGAGGGATACAGGTGTTTAGCGGTCTATCATTCCGTAACAAGATCTGGATTACAATTCACAGAACACAAAATGAGATTTGACAAAGCTTGTAGTTTTCCACTGGTGGTTATACACGGATCAGTTTTAAGATTTGATTAAACAATTGGTTGACAATTTGGCAATGACTGTGGTAGATTATTGGAATGACTCAGTATTGCAGATATTACCTTATATCTGTGATGCTCGATTTCCTACTTTGTGATATACAAAAGAAGGATCAGTCGCTGGGATTCATAGGGCTTATAAGTTATAGACTGCTGTCAGTTGTTGTGCATTGTTGTTAAAGGAACAGTGTCACCCCCCAAAAAAAATTTATATCAATTTGATGTTAGTTTTTTATTAAAAACGTTTGTATTTATTTGTGTGTTTGTGTGTTACTTTTTTTTATTTTTACACTTTTTCTTCCCTATGGGGGCTGGCATTTTTTTTTCCATTTCTATATGTGTCGATTAACGACACATACAGACATGGAATACGGCAGCTCCAGTCCCATAGGGACTGCGAACGGGGCCCGTTCCATCCACTATGGTGTACGCCGTCTGTGTGGGAACGGCGCATGCTCCGCTCCCACACAGTCCAATTTGAAATGCGCGCCGTCCGGCGCCATTTTCCTGTGGACCGGAAGTCGCGGCCGGACAGTAAGATTACTACTTCCGGTCGCGGCTTCCGGACTTGTGCACATGGAGCAGCGGCAGCAGACGGAGCGGACGGTCCGGAGGGAGCGGCGGCGACTGGAGCAGGTAAGTGATTTCTATGTATGTTCGTGTTTCAGTGTGTTTTACTAGTGTATGTAAACCTTCTACACTGTGTGTTAGCTCAAAAAATGGCGACACACAGTGTAGGAGGTTTGACCGCTCAATCCCCTCGTTTCTCCCGGCACTAGCCAGGATAAAGGAGGGGGGATGCTGATTGCTCACTAGAGCGAGGGATTTTTTCCCAATTTTGCAGCATAAAGCAATGTGGTTGCTTTACCACATGCAATGCTGCAATTTTGGGAATTGCTCCATCTAGTGACCAGCAATGGGAAATATTATAAATTAGAATCCAATTTATAATATTTCCTGATTCGTGAAAAAAATAAAAAAAATTAGAACAATGTTTAATCACCCACACACTAACTGTTTAACTAAAAAAAAAATATATAATTTTTGCTAACAACACATTCCCTTTAAAGGCCCTTTAACACTTGGCAATTATCAGGCAGATCATTAGTTCATAGAACGCTCGTTGCCGATAATTGTCCTGTCATGGAAGCCCCTACAGGTAGACCATGTTTCTCAGAAGCAAAATGGACTTCCCTTCTTTGTTGAGTGGTGTTCAAATTAATGTCGGCTTTATTAGTCCTGTGCAAACAGAGCAGCAGATCAAAGAGCAAACGCCGGATCATCTGCTGGTCATATCGTTTTAAAAATTAAAAATATTATTGTTGTCGGCAGCACATCCGGTGTGTAAACAGGGAGACGCGCTGCCGACATGATGATAACGTATGGGGACGAGCGATCGGAGTAACAACCCTATCCATAGCTCCTTGTGAAAGAAGCAAACGAGCGCCGATCAACGACGTCTTGTTGATCGGCGCTCGTTTACACGGCCCATGACGGGCCGCGTAAGAAGACCTTAACTCCTTAATGACCGCCCACCGACATTTTCACATATTAGCATATAACTTGTCTGGTGTAAAGGTGTTTTTTTTTCCCAATTAGGAAGCATTATATAGATCACTAATATAAGGTAACCTCATATAAGCTTCAACAATACTCGGCTCAGACAAGTTATATGCTAATATGTGATCATTGACCTGGCAGCGAATAGGTTAAAGTCGTTATATTTTATATTATCTTTAAGTATTTAGAGGAAGGAAAACCTCAGTAATATAAATAACATGTTGAACGTCGGGAAAACCTGCTTGTTATCGATGTAGGAATTCACAGCTAGGTGGAAAAATCCAATAAAAATATTCTACTTTCTATATTGCTTCTTTATGTGTGAAAAAAAGGTCTCTATTTAGGGAGTGAAAGCTGTTTTCATTTACTTAAAATTGTATTTGTAATAAGCCGTGCGTCCCGATTGAAGCCGAACGGTCCTTTTATAAGCTGCCGGGTTTACATTAAAAATAAAAAATAAAACTTTTGCAATTTTTTGAAACATTTATGTCGGAAGTAAATAAATGGTTAATTTCCTATTGGGGGCGAGATCAGATTTGTCTTTGTAGATTGCTGGAAATTAGTATGGCGGAGTTAGGAGGTTTGGAAGGAAAAGAGAGCTTTAGTTCCAGCATCCCTGTACTCCCAGGAGCTCCATTAAGGAAGGAGGAGTGTTTCCTGCTATAGCAGCCATCTGCAACAATCTAAAAGCAGCAGGAACAACACGGGCTTAGGGGGAGACAGATAATTCAAGGTGAATAATCCATGGCCAACCAGGGACAATCGTTAACTTTCAGCCATGCAATTTGTAACCGTTACAGCAAAAGATAAAGCAACATTACGAAACAGGATCTCTGTGGCGCCCTCTATGTTAGCACATGGCATTGCAGCCTGTAGATACCGTGATATAACCACATATGATTATTTTACTTAAAGGGATTGTCCACTTTGGATATACCATTTTCATATGGAGAAGGGGTGTACATAAAGGTGAGGGGGCACCATTGGCGACAATATATGGGTCCTTACTTTCCAATAGCTTATCAATACACACCCTGCCCTTATGTCTCTAACAACTCCCCAATACCTGCTAACAATTGGCGTTGGCTCAGTCCTTTACATGCAATCCAACAAACAGTACAAAGCTGCTTTAAATATGGCAGTGGGGCCCCTCTACCTACCAGGACCCTGTGCAGCTACACAGGTTGCAGCAATGGTATGTTGCCCCTGGGCAGCACGGTGGCTCAGTGGTCAAGTCTGTCCAAGGATAATATATGCATGGAGTTTGTATTATCACCTTGTGTTTGCGTGGGTTGCCCCTGGGAACTCTGGATTCCTCCCACAATTCCCCAAAAAAACAAAAACATACAGTTTTGGAATTTAGATAAGGAGCGCCATTGGGGACAGTCAGGATAACAAATTCTGTACAGTGATGTGGAATAAAAGGGACAGAAATAAGTAAAAAGATAAAAACATGTGTATGTGTGTGCAGGTGTGTGCGTGTGTGGGTGTGTGGGGGGGTGGTGTGTGGGGGTGTCAGTGTGGGGGTGTCAGTGTGTGTGTGTGGGTGTGGGTGTCAGTGGGTGTGGGTGGGTGCGGATGCAGGTATGGGTGTGAGTGTGTGTGTCAGTATGTGTGTGTGTGTGTGTGTGTGTGTCCATACTATCAAGGAAGACCATGGGGCAGCGATTAGGCCCTTGGGGAGGGGAAGTCAACCATGTTTGGACCTATCCCATTGCTACTGAGTGGCAAAAACCTGTGCTGTACTCCCCAATAGCAGAAGAAATTCATTGTTGGTGGGCGATCTGATGACCAAAAGTAATACCCCCAGTAAACGCTGATATAGCGACTAAATAAGAGAATAAGAAAACTTATGTTAAATTAGTTTTAATTACTTTTTTAAATACTAAAATATTACAAACCCAGCAGTAAAAATAGACGGCAGTTATAAATACCAATTACAGGCATCAATGACAGAATCCCTCATTACACCACTGCCCCTATCGATAGTGCCACACACCCTGAAGATAGCACCACACAGACCCCCTGTACATAGCGTCACACAGACCCCCTGTACATAGCGTCAGACAGACCCCCTGTGCATAGCGTCACACAGACCCCTTGTACATAGCGCCACACAGACTCCTTGTACATAGCACCACACAGACCCCCTGTACATAGCGCCACACAGACCCCCTGTACATAGCGCCACACAGACCCCTTGTACATAGCGCCACACAGACCCCTTGTACATAGCGTCACACAGACCCCCTGTACATAGCGCCACACAGACCCCCTGTACATAGCGTCACACAGACCCCCTGTACATAGCGTCACACAGACCCCCTGTACATAGCGTCACACAGACCCCCTGTACATAGTGTCACCCAGACACCCCCTGTAGATACTGCCACACAGACACCCCCTGTAGATAGTGCCACACACACCCCCCTGTAGATTCTGCCACACAGACCCCCCCTGTAGATAGCGCGACACAGACCCCCTTAGATACTGCCACACAGACCCCCTGTAGATAGTGCCACACAAACCCCCTTAGATACTGCCACACAGCCCCCTTGTATATAGTGCTACACAGCCCCCCTCTCCCCTTGTATATAGTAGGACGCACATACAAGTGAATGTGTCTGTCGCTAGCACCGGTGCCCCCTCCGGTGCTAGCGACGCCACTGCATCCGCCTGCCGCCCGTGGCGGTGCGCAGTCTTGAAACTTTAGCGAGCGGGTGGAATGTGGAAGGTGCGCGGCCACGCACCTTATAGGGAACACTACCCAAGAGTCATGGAAAGGGTGAGCCCTTCTGTCCTGAATTGCCGTGACTTGTGGGTGACCCCACGTCGCTGTGGAGCCTTAGCCTAAAAGTGATCTCAACATATGACTTATCATTACAGAAAATAATGTACAAAAAGGACCACAACATTAAGGACCACAACATTGCTGTATTTTTCAGAACTTGAAGGCCTTGGATTTTTCTTTTTATACAACCGAGACACAATTTAAACCAACAATAAGCCATGTATACAGAATACACAAGGACAGGGAAATATCCCACGGGCATGAGAATTCCCTTTGCACGGTACATCTGCAGTTTTTCACTCTCAAAATGAGAATTACAATATCCGTCATAGGACAGTAATTCATTTTTGCTAAATTAACATTTCAGTAGAAGTTTCCGACCCCTATCTATATTTAGTGTATAATTGAAGGAGTAAATTAATATAGTAAGAATAACCACATACGAGCTGAATACGAAGCCAAGAACCATTGACGCCAGTGAGTGTCAGAGAAATTAAATAGTTGGCCCAAAAATATGTAAATCAGTGGTTTTTGGAAACAGTTTGTGGGCCGGGTGGGAAGATGATGGAGGATACAGACTAATTTTCTTGGCCTTATTTAAAAGGTCTTCATTTGAGAGCAATATCCGAAAATTCATCATTTTCACAGATTTATGAACTCTAACATAAATTATGTAGCAGAGAGAGGTCAAAAAGCAATAGAAATGATCCACAAGCCATAAACATATTCTAAGCGACTATAAATCTGGAGCATTTGTTGTGGATGGTAACAAAGAATAAAAATGATATAAAAATACATCAAAAAAACATATTACACAATTTAAAAAAATAATAATAATGGTTTACCTCTACAAAATAACCCATCACTTCAAAACTTTTTTAGATATTTTTTTTACTATTAAAAATTTAAAAATGTTTTGTCTTTCTTTAACAATTATATTATTTTTAATGGAGGGTCTAGCCAAAGATGGCTGGTAGACACCTCGTCAGATCCATTTTTCAGAGATTACATAGTTTGGAGCAGTTTCTGGTTGGACAGATACCTTTTTTAGTTTTAAAAAAGTTTTAAAAAAGTTTATAAAAAAACTTTATAAATAAAAAAAAATTGAAACTCCACCACGGTTCCCTCTAATTTGTGAATTCTGGAAATGATAAAAGTTAAAACTTGCAAACTCTGTAGACGGATGGAGCTCTCACTGGGATCATTGATCCTTATTACTACATTGTTTTAACCCTTTCCTTTCCAGTGCTCACAGGGAACACTGAACATGACATCATCTTTTCTCACATGATGTCATGGAGATGCACATGAGACACAAGGGAGGCAGCAGACGCAAGGGCTTGTAGGGTCTTGTTATCAAATAGTCTGATACAAAAACTATAACAGGGTACCCAGCCGCCATGTGTCATTAATAATACTGGTGACTTATTATGTGGCAAATAGTCCATTTGCCCCCTCAGGCAGTAGTGCCCAGGGTATGTAAGTACGGATGTGGCATTGGAAGTCCACCACACACATTGGGCTTCGTGGCACGCTGCGCTTTTTTGTCCAACAAACAAGCTTCCGGTATTTCCGTTGTTCTGCTCGTATGATGGAAACACTGAACGCAGATGTAAGTGACGCCTAAACGATGAGGGGCTTGGTGGAGAATTCTTCTGAAAATATAATTGGAAAGTTTTTTTTATTCCTTATAACAATCATGTTTTTAAGATATTAGATCTCGGCAAATCCCTTTAAGGTCAATTGTCCATGGAGGAGAAAGCGAATGCACAAAACGCTACGTAATCCCTTTTGCACCAAAAAAAAAAAACATGTGCAGTGATGACACCTCAAGGAGACTACTTTCTTTTTTCTTTTTGTGCAACTTTTTGTATAATTTCGAAGCACCAATCCATAAATTATACCGGTTTATATAAATTTTTCATTCAGGTTTCTTTTTTTTTTCTTTCTTTTTTTAGTTCACTTTACCACCATTTTGGACCGATTCCTTCATATGTTTTTGTGTTTAGAAGCCTCAGACGATCTAAAGATATAACATGTTGCATTTACTGGCTGCAAAATGATCCACGAATTCCATAGAAATAAAAAGGAATCTGTGAAATCGGGATCGGTCCCTTTAGTGTTAGTGTGGACCCTTCCGAAGACATTCGAAAATGATTAATTGACAGGAACTTTTTGAAGAATTAAAATTTTATTAAGGAAATTTAAATTTTAATACGGCCATACAAAATAAACATTACCGCTCTCTCTGCAGTAGTAAAAAGTAACAATAAATTTAATTCTGGTATAAAAGCGTTCCATAAAGTTTACAAATCACAAATTCAGCAGATGAACAAGAACAACCAAATGATTTTTTTTCTACAAAAGATCAAAAATTCAAGCACCAAATTTAGCCCGATGTTATCTTTAGAGATGCCGACCCATGAATCATCTAGGCATTAGCGGCAGATAGTTTATTGCATATATGCTGCATTCGATTAAATGTTTCAATCTATAACTAATTCCAGATCTTCTGAATGTGAAGCCATGTTAAGGGATTTGGTAAAAATAAATCCTAGTATTACCGTAGACCCCCCCCCCCCCGCCCACCCCATTCCTGGCTCCTTGTTCCATATTCTTGGAGCACCATAGACAGTTTTCTGACTTCGGCATCCTTCTATTTATTATTAAACATCCCAAAAGTTTAGAGAGTCTCGTATGTGTTAGTTTAATCCAAACAGTCCAAATTACACAAACTAAACACATAAAATATGCATGCTAATTTCGTTTGTAGATACGGGGAGTTTGCAAAAACAACCATTTGAATTTTTGAATTTCGGATAAACTCCGTTTCCAGTTAAAAAAATAAACCTCACAAAAGCAACCAGGCTTGTAGTGCACATGACGACAAGAGCAACTCAGCGAGGAGGGGAACCGGATCCTGAAATATTTTCCTATGTGTGCGATACATCAACAGATCTGGGCAGCGGAAGGTTCAGTCCTATGGCTATGTCCAAATAATCAGTCATTTCCAAGTAATTCAGAAACCCCACGGTAGGAAAGGGTTAATAATTATTACATTTTAGGTGTTAAAGGAGTTGCATGAGATGAATAAAAGGTTTGTTTGCTTTTTTTATCCGAAACAGCGCCACTCTTGACTACAGCCTGTGTCTGGTATTGCAGCTCAGACAACTTGACCTAAATGTGGCAGAGCTGCAATACCAGACACAGCCATTGGGCAAGAGTGGCGCTGTTTCTTATTCTCATATAACCCTTTTATTTGAGTGATTATTGCTCTCTACTACATGTCCGCAGTGGGTACACCCTGCTCCTGCTCACTCCTCACGGCTTCATAGGGTTTTAAGGGCACTTGGTGGAGCATCATTAGGTTTTGGGTCAAATCCTTTCCTCGTTGATTTTGCACGCAACTAGTGTGTTCTCTGGTTTCCTCCTGAGACTCCAAAAACATACTTAAAAGGCAATTGCTTTCCACTGGAATTGGCCCAGGTGTGGGATTCGGCTGTTATAATAACAGCCTGTTTGTAGAACCGGGAAGAAGCGGTCTGCCGAACCCGGACTCTCCTGGATTCAATTGTGTCTGCAACCTTAAGACGTGGATACAACGGAAAATGTTCGTTGCTCCCTGAACTGACATATGGTGCCTTCTTTGTTACGCAGGTGGCGCAATGATGTCATCATGCATGTTCGGCAGCAGGTTGGCTGTAAGAGGCCAGGCTTTCCCTGTGTGGCAGAAGCGAGTGGGAATGTCGTGAGTGTCATGGGATCGGTGACAGGTATGTATTCCATACATGGGGGACTTTTAACTTAGGGGCACGATTTTTGTTGAGGGAGCACTGTGTTGGGCAATTTTTATACATGGGCACATTGTAGGACATATACCTTTTTTAGGGTGCATATCGTGGGGCATGTTTTTATTCACATTTTTATGCACATTTTGAGGCATTTTGTATTCAGCAGGCACATTGTAAGGCATATGTTTATTTAGGAGCAGAGTGTGTGGTATGTTTTTTAGGGGTGTCAATTATTTGGGCATATCTTAAGTCATGGGCACAGTGCAAGGCATATTTTTATTCAGGGGCACAGTGAGGTATATTTTTATGTAAGGGCACAGTGTGGGGCATTTTTATTCAAGGGGCACTATATTTGACATTGTTATTTTCAGAAACACAGTGTGAGGATGTGCAGCAAAAGTGAGGAGCAGAAGATATCTGGGCGGCAAACTCTGCAGAGACAAGCCTGTGGAAAAGAAAGAAAATGACACCAATCTGAGAAGACGTCACCTATAAGTCATTTGATTTAATTGTTTATTCTGCCACTAACTGTTGTCTGATCAGCACATTAGGCAACCGTATGGTCTATACCATGATGGTGGCTGGTAGCATTTTTAATTGTGAAACAACAACTCTCAGCACATCCTTACCATTGGTAAAGGGAACTGCTAACTAGGTTTGAAGCCACTGAACCACAGGAATGCCGTTATGCAGCTTGGGTTTAGTGTTTCGAGCCTGTCCTATTAAAGAATTTGGCTATTCTCGAGCCTGAAATGGCGGAACACATTATATAGCATTCACATGCACAGCAAGTAGAGAGAAGATACACTTCTGCGTCAGGGGTCCGCTACGACGTTTCTTCTCAGCTATCCATCGGAACGGAGCCCTGACTGACACAAACTGAAACTATAGGTTTCCATTTCCATCAGGATTGATTTCAATGGTGACGGATCCAGTGCCAATGGTTTCAGTTTGTCTCCGTTGTGCAAGGGTTCCATAGTTTTGACGGGATGAATACCGCTATTCATCCCATCAAAGTGACGGAACTCTTGCACAATGGAGACAAACTGAAACCATTGGCACTGGATCCGTCCATTGAAATCAATCCTGATGGAAACAGAAACCTACGGTTTCAGTTTGTGTCAGCCAGGGCTCCGTTCCGATGGATAGCTCAGAAGGAACGTCGGAGCGGAGCCCTGACACAGATATAAATGAAGCCTTAGATTTCGACTTAGGGGATAGGGTTATGTGCAAGTTACCATTAAACCGGTATTTCACCAAAACGTTTTGGTAAAATAATAGCAAAATATGACACAAAACCTAGAAATTAAATAGGTGGAAATCTTGCCCACAGTTTTTGTAAATCTGCAGATCCCAAAACAGTCTTATAGAAATCTTGAAGAGAACACATTGTAAATTTCTTCCTGATCTCTTCCAATTTTTGTCTGTCAGATAGCTGAGGGGGCAGGGCCTCAATAAGGGGCAAGGCTTACCATACCTGGTCTCCTATTACAGACAGAGTAGTGGGGGAGAGCTCCTGCTATAACCAGTTGCCTTACAGTCAAGAGACAGGTCTGAACTGAGGATTTGTGAGAACGAGTGGGGGAAATGGCTGATCTCCTACAGCACATATAGAAGAATTCTTAATATATTTCTCACAGTTTTGTGAGACAAGATTATGGGAGGAATAGCTGCGATTTTTTTTAAATGTTTTTGGGGTATTTTCTACATTAAATATTCCTTTAAAGTTTAACTAAACAGTGGGAAAATTTTTAGCTGTGGTGCCATGCTATCGTTCTGAGACTCAATACAAGGGCTAAACCTTCCATGTCCCATCCCATAAACCTTTTAAGTCCCATCTATGCTCCAAAAAAGTCCCATTGTCAAGTTGTGTGGTAATTCGTTTATTTTTCTATTGACACCACCGTTCTTCAGTCATCGTTTTAGGTTATTTTAAACTGACTCGGCAGTGGAATAGTTTCTCAATCAAAATATACCTCATTCTTTTATATTCCTGAGAGGCCGTTCCTTGAAGGAAGACAATATTTCACTCCTCTCTTTGGTCCCATAGATCTTCTACTGGATTGGAAAATATATATATCTTTGACGTTTCGGTTTTAGAAGAAACCATTGTTGGATCTACTATATAAAACCAGCGGCAGCACAAACTCCGTCTCCTATCTCTTGAGGCGGCTAGACATGTACTTATGTCAAAAATGTCTTCTCCACTTCATACTCTGAGGTCTCTTGTTGTCGGCGTGACCTGTCTGCCCCCAGGGGAAATATCTGTGCAGGCGGAAAGGAGCCTGGCATGCTAGAATTTTAACTTTAATTTATTTGGATTTATATTAGAATAATTCTAGGCTATGTTCCATAAGATACAGAGAAGCTTATACACTCAATGTTTTGCGTTGTGCAGAGTGCCCAATGCTGTGCCTAAATGTAACACAAGTTGTATCATATTCGACTGTATTTTACAGGTACCAGCAGCACCTACGTTATTGAGGATGGAAGGGGGCACGCGGTTACATGGCTCCCTTTGCTCCATCCATCTCCCATTCCCACGCAATATCTGCCTAAAGACAGAATCAGAACAGGGAGAATATAAGAAATCAGAACTCCCTCCAAACGGAGTGTCTATTAACCCTTTTAGGGTCACTGGCCCACATTAAAGTATTCAGTTCACACCTGATTTGGGTAGTAATTGCACAGGTAAAAAAAAATTGGAATTAAAATTGCACAGGATTTTCTGCCAAAATTTGCGACATTGAACTTTTTGACTCCACAAAAAAAGAGAGGAAAGTAACGCCCAGTTCACACAGTTTTTTACGCTGATTTGGCCACTAGAACCGCGTCAGAATCAGCGGCAAAAAACGTCCGAAACTGCCTACTATTGATTTCAGTGGAAGGCTGAGGCTTTTTTTTCCGCAACAGTTTTTAGCCGATCGCGGTACAAACAAGCGACATGCTCTTTCTTGCCACGGTTCCGCCTCTGACCTCCCATTGAAATCAATGAGAGGCAGATAAAGTGTTTTTCGCTGCATTTTTTGCCTGTGGCACTCAATGGCTGCGTGATTTTCTCGCAGTCGGCATCATTATGACACTCTGTTTTTATGTTTGCAAACAGAAAAGAGCGAGGTGCTTTTCTGTTGTCATTCATTCATTTTACTACTGTTGCGCGAATCACGCGCGGCACCCAGAAGTGCTTCCGTGAGCCAAGCGCGATTTGCACGCACCCATTGACTTCAATGGGTGCGTGCTGCGCGAACACGGCCAAATATAGGACATGTCGTGCGTTTCACGCAGCGCACATATGCTGCGTGAAATTCACTGTTAGTCTGAACGGCCCCATTCACTAACATAGGTCCGTGCGACGCGCGTGAAAATCACGCACGTAGCACGGACGTATTATACGTTTGTGTGAATAAGGCCTTAGACTCCATATTAAAGTTTATATATTTGATTCATCTTCATTAGAAGCTGAGTATCTTTGTAAATAAATTATATTACTTATCCTGTACTGATCCTGAGTTACATCCTGTATTATACTCCAGAGCTGCACTCACTATTCTGCTGGTGGAGTCACTGTGTACATACATTACATTACTTATCCTGTACTGATCCTGAGTTATATCCTGTATTATACTCCAGAGCTGCACTCACTATTCTGCTGGTGGAGTCACTGTGTACATACATTACATTACTTATCCTGTACTGATCCTGAGTTACATCCTGTATTATACTCCAGAGCTGTACTCACTATTCTGCTGGTGGAGTCACTGTGTACATACATTACATTACTTATCCTGTACTGATCCTGAGTTACATCCTGTATTATACTCCAGAGCTGCACTCACTATTCTGCTGGTGGAGTCACTGTGTACATACATACATTACATTACTTATCCTGTACTGATCCTGAGTTACATCCTGTATTATACTCCAGAGCTGCACTCACTATTCTGCTGGTGGAGTCACTGTATATATACATTACATTACTTACGTTTATGGGGCCGGGTAATACACGGCCATCACCGGAATGTGTCCCGAGTGATGGCCGGGTTTTCCGTGGCTTGCGCTCTATCTCCTCCTCACAGCGCAGAGTGAATATGAGGAGGAGGAGCTGATGCCATTCTGACAAATGGCTGTACACTGTGTGGCAGGGCCGGGGTGTACAGCAGGTGGAAGGGAACACTGCGCTGGCTCCCTTCCCCTGCTTGTTTTAAAAGCGCCCTGGCCCGGCGACACCTTCCATGGCGCCGCTAGCAGCTGCTGCTGCGGCTGCTACTACTACTGTAGCGACACCACTATAGCAGAGCAGGGAGGTATCTCCCCACTCTGCTATGTGCTAGCTCCATTTTAGCCCCCTGAAGGCGCGGAATCCCCGTGTGTTCGGGGATTCCGCTCCTGGACAGAGCGCTTGATGTCTCTGTCCATATCTGGGCAGTGACATCAGGGGAAACTCCTGAAGTGGAATCCCCGAACACATGGGCATTCCCCTTCAGGAGTTGCCGCTGATGTCACTGTCCAGATCTGCCCGGCCCGGAACGGATGCAAAAATAATGCAAACCGGCCGGGAAAAATGGCCGATTTTACCGGCCGATACTCGGGCTCGGGCGGGACCCGGTCGTGTGAATCCCGCCTAAGGGCCCTTAAATAAAGGGGGTTGAGTCCTGTTTGGCCTTATCTCCTTTGCAATTAGGCAGTGAGAACCTGTGCAGGACACCTCTCTACAGAAGAACTGCATTGTTAACAAGCAAGGGAGTGGGGAATTGGCCCGTAAGGTGTGGTAAGAGCCCCCTTAGAAATGCTGGACCTCAGAGACTACCCAGCAATTATAAACGCTGAAGCGTATATTGGGCCAGGCCGCCATGTGTAGCTAAGTAACTAATGTTTATATTTCACGTTCTAGTTCCAGTGTAATGCCGAGAACGGCATAAGTTAAACCTGGGACGAGATGTAAGATGCACTTTGGGCACCAAATGTGACTGTACTTTTATTTATGTCATTTCTTAGCACTGCAATAGTATTTGATATTGAGCTTTTGTGTTTTATGTTGAGAGGACCTGTGGTCACATGACCAGCATGTGCATTAAAATAAATAAAAATAAATGAGAACATTTTTTAAAAAGACCCTCTCCCTCCAAAAAATTGTACCTCTCTCCGAACCCACCCGCACCAATTTTAGACACACTGCATGAAAGCTGCTCAACCATTAATACGTTCCTGTCACACAGAGTGTACGATACTACGATAATTTCTGTACTTGGATGATTTTCCCCCATGTTCATCTAAAGCTCAGGGAGGGAGATACATTTCAAACTATATTTGTTTGTTTTTTTGTCGGCGCTATAGTGATATCGTGCAATATACAATGTACACATTTATGGCATCACTATGTGTGGAAGATTTAGAGGATATATTTTGGGTGGTAAAAATTTTGAAAGACATTGTTTTTTTCCTGTTTCAGACAATTTTTCCCTAAATAAGACCCACAAAATAAAAAACATTTTCGGGTACACTAAGAAATAAAAAAATAAAAGAAATGACCTATAGAATGGGCATTCCAAAAGGTGCCCTTTTTGTCTGGGCATGAAGGCCCATAACACCCCCCCCCCCCCCCGTCACTAAATGGTTAAATGACATCTAAATACGTATCTCATCCTCACCAGGTAACCCGCACGCTGCATTAAACTAATCATATTAATTACCACTTAATAAACGAATCACAACAGACACCATGTTCAGGGTTTTAATAGAAGGAAGCGTGGAATCAGGCGGAGAGTCTGGATGTGAACCGCGCTCTGACATGGTAAATGAGCCACATGAGACGCCAATGAACTGGTTGTGATTGGCAGAGAAAACCACAGGATTTCTGTGGTTGTAGAAACATCATAGCAGCCGATTATTAGGCAGCTGACAGGAATCCGTTTTCAGCAGCGTCGGACGAGGGGCTAGAGAAATATTAAAGTGGTCGGGTCATTTACTGGACATTACTGGTTATAGAGGGGCTGCTGCTACCCTGCTGTAAGAAGCAATGCTGGCGGATCTCTACATATGTATATGGCTGGTACTGCTGGTACTGCTCCATATATCCATCTTTTGTGCCATGCCCATTTATATAGGACATGCCCCCATTCTATGGCATTTAAATCACTAATAGTCTATATGACCCCTTTCTTTACACCCTAAAATGAAGAAAGACGGCAGATAAGACCGCCTGAGTAACAAAAAAGACCCCTGATGAAAGCTTAAAATAAATACAGACCCCAGAAGCCCAAATATAGACCCTTAAATACAGACCCTCTAAATAAAATACACACCTCAGATCAGACCCCCCTAAATTCAGACAAACCCCCTAAATAAGTACAGACTTCATACCAGACCCCCTAAATAAATACGGACTCCAAAATAAAAACCTATAAATACAGACCCCAGACCAGACACCTAAAGAAATACAGACACCAGAACCCAAAATAAAAACAGACCCCCAAACCATACCCCCTAAAAAAATACAGACCCCAAAAATAAATACACAACCTAGACCAGACCCCTGAATAAATACAGACCCATACTAGACCCCCTAAACCAGCGGTCCCCAAACTTTTTTGCAACAAGGACCAGTTTCATGCGACAAAATTTTTCCATGGACTGGCGGCGGACAAACTTATGCAACAGTGCCCGGGAGTCAAGTGCACGGCAAGAACAGGGAAAGGTGAGTATATGTTGAAGAAGACACCGCGTCTGGAAGATGTAACTGCTCTCCGAAACATCTGCCCTCTTTCTGGGAGTCCCCGGGACATTCTGGGAGAGCTGGCAAGTATGTGTATAATGGAATGTACTGGTCATGCTGAGACTGGTTCCAGTTATCACTCCATAATCAGCACTGGTAGAACTTCACTGTGAATTTCTGTAACCCTTCATGTGGAAGGAACCGGTGGACGGGCAACCAACTAGGCAGTTGTTGTGATTAACTCTCTCATTACTGAAGTGAATGCAGCAAACAAACTTTAACGTATGTATCTATCTAGTCAGTCCATTACTCCTAGCAACAGGGACAACCCGGATACTGCAATGCATTGGGACGTCCCTCATGGTATAAGAACAGTCCCTTTTAATTAAACTGTGGATAATATCAGAATAGTCCAATGGAACAACACAAGCCTCACTATATAGTCTGGGAGACTGCTCTCTTTACCTCCCTTTGTATTATTCTCTACAGACAGCAGGTGCTCTTTTCAGTATGGATGGCCGCTTCCCCTAATAACAGGGCTATATAACACTTAAATATACAGTTCCCTTATAACAGAGCTATATAACACCTCAGCTCTGTTTTCTCAGCTCCGACTCTGGTTTCACTCAGGATAGTCACTGGCCTACTCCTCTGCACACAGTTTCTCTGCAGACAGATCACACAGGTTACCTGTAGAGCAGTTCTCATACATGCACTCACTGGAAACACATCACGCACCCACTTCCAGTCTGGGCTGAATCTCATTTTCCAGAAACAGCCTCTCCAATTACAGTGCCTTCATCTGTAGGTTCCAGACGAACACTTATTTGTCTCCCTCTTGTGGTGACTGTGGGTTCCACATGTACAGATTATTTCTCTATGGCAGGGGTAGGTAACCTTAGTGAGGTTGAGATCTACTGTAGTCATTTGGGAAGGTCTTGAGATCTACTTGGCACCGAGTTGTAACACAACCATGGGGTAAGGAATAATGTGTAAATTATCATGGTCTTAAAAGACACAGTCCCTGGATGGATATTACTTTTTAAATTAAAGGGAATCTGACAGCAGTTTTAAGGAATCAAAACTTCTTAAGAGGGTTATAGGGGAGGAGGAGGGCATTGTAATGATATGTTTATTTCCCCTGATACCACGGTAACAAGTGTCACTCTTTGCTCTGAGTGACACTCTAGCGGCCAATCAGAAGAGGGAAGGGACCGGCAGAAGTGAGGCTTCAAAACTGCTACCAGATTCCCTTTAAATATAACCCTACAGTACATACTGTACACTACATTCTAGCACTGATCAGACGCAGTCAATGGCAAAATACACAACAAATTACATCAAGTGGCTCACAGGTGACGTCTTCTCTAAATGGAGATATTTTCTATTTTCTCCCCCAGCCAAGAGCACCATGAATGCTTCCTTCAGCCATGACTGTCTGCAGCATTTGCTTTTTATACATCTTAGGTGCCTCTCTTTCCCATCATGCCCCCACATACTCAACATAAACGCCCATTCCTGGTGCCCTAACATTGTAATACTGCTGCTACCTCTTATACTGTACCTGCTGTGCTTTCCAGTGTCCCCAAATACTGTACTGTAGAAATATTTGTGCCATAAAGATTAGTTCCTCTGAAAATACTAGTACCACATCTAGTGCCCCCTACAGTAATAAGTGCCACACAGTGCCTTGAAAAATAATTGTGCCCAGCAAATAGGGCCTATGACAGTAATAGTGCCACAGACATTGTGTCCTTCAAAAATAATTGTGCCAAGCTGTTAATACGCCTGACAATAGTAATGCCAGCTTTGTAACCAAGAAAATAATTTTGGCAAGTAGATAATGGCCCCTGACAGTAATAGTTGCAAACAGTGCTTTCAAAAATAATTGTGCAAAACAATGTGCCCCCTTTAGTATTGTGCTACCCTATAGTGCCCCCAATAGTAATAATTCTCCCACAGAGAGCCCCATTAGTAATTGTGCCTCCATTGTAATATTGCTCTCCGACAGTGCCGTATTAGTAATAATGCCCCCTCACATTGCTCCAATTAGTAAAAGTTCTCGCCCCCAGTGCCCTAATTAGTAATAGTGCTCCCCCACAGTGCCCCAAATAGTAACACTGCCCCCAATTGTAATAATGGTCCCAGCAAGAAGGAACTTGTGATCAACTTAATGTCAAAGTGCCCTTCTAACAAGTAGGGATTGTCCAAAGCACACAACCACTGCTAGTTCAACTTCAGAAAGAGACGGCAATAAGCTATTCTTGCCGGTTGAAGCGGAGGCTAGCCATACATTTCTTCTGCAGCAGCCACTAATGGGGAAATGTAGTATTACATGCTGGCCATTCAAATAAATGGTCATCTATACAATACATAGATGGGCCAGGCCCGAGAGCTGCTGTATATTAGTGGCTTCTGCTCCTACTCATAGAGGAGGGTCCCAAAAAGAGGATCATTCTATAACATACTAGTCATGGGGATGACCTGCGATACCAGGCTCAGACTATGGACAAGAGTAGCACTGTTTCATAGGGGTAAGCTGCAATACCAGACACAGCCTATAGACACAAGTGGCGCTATTTCATGAAAAAAAAAAAAAACTTTTTCTAATCCAATACAATCCTTTTATGGTTTTTGGGATTTTTTTCTATAGCCATGAAGAAGAAGATTCAGCTTTTAATGGATTCCAGGTGATACAGAGCCACAGTCAATGATAAGTAGATGGGAAGAATTCTATTTTCTAGGTATTATCTGCCGTGTGTTTGTTTTCGTAAATCAAAAGCGAATCTGGCTGCGGAAGACGCGATGAACAGAACAGAATCCTGACAAAAAAAATTCCAAGACAAAGAAAGGATCAAGACCGAAAGCCTTAATGAAAGGGAATTTCCATACATTGTGGAGATCTTCTGTTTATCCGACCGCCATTCGGGTTTATCAAAGTCTGTTCAAACTATAGGTCATAAAACAAAAGTGCGTAATGATGTAAAACTTATGGAGAATGAGAAGTATACACCCCCAACCCCCCCCCCCCCCACCCCAATCTTATAAAATGAGTTTGTAATTTTGTAAATTGGAACCACATTGATTTGTGCTCGATGTTACTGCAGTTTTACGTCTATTATGTTGTGCGGTGAATTATATAATGTTTCCAGTAATAAAACTTTTAATGCTTCGTTGTTCTATAAAACAAAGTCATTTGTGATTATTTTTGTGGAAATTGTTCTGTTTTTATTTTTATTTTTTTTTAAAAAATGTCAAAATTTTTGTAAATTATTTGTAATGTCATAGTTTACAGCTTTGAAAAAAGTCCTGAATTAGATATATAATTTTGATATATAATTCTGATATATTTGCATCGTCTACCCTTGGTGTAGCAGATTAAAGGATTTTCTAGACTATAGGACATTTAAAAGGGGTTCTCCACGGACAATCCGTTTTTTGGTTTGAAGGGTCCCCTAAAAATAAGCTGGTCACAGAGTGCTGATACATTATCCCTAGCGATCAGCTGTGATTTGTGGTGGAACCTTGCGGTGTTTAATTTCCCTGTAGCTCCACCACAGGGCAAATAAAGCATTACACTGTGTCAATTCAATTTATTAAACTATGGATTTAGTGGGTCCTCCACAGATCTGAATTATTATGCCAAAGCCCCCGAATAAACTTTTCAGTGCTTTCCACCCTGGTCTGATGCTTTATGGCTCCCAGACACTTCATTAGATGTCAGATTATAATCCTCCAGAAATTTTAAACATAACAAATTATGTTTTATTATGGTGTGATATGAATAAAGCAGAACTGTAATTCTAAAATAGTTGTTGTTGTTATGCTGCCCCCAATGTTTACACTATTGATCAGCGGTGGGGCCCCCAGCGATCAGAAAATGATCAGAAGAAAAGTATGCTAATTAACGCATATCAGCCAAACCAGGGAGTCCTCCAGAGGAGTCTCTAGTTTGGCTGATATGCGTTAATTTGCATATCTCATATCTATCTGTCCATACATCAAATATTTACCTATCTATCAATCTATGTTCTATCTATCTATCTATCTCATATCTATCTATCTATTTATATATCCTCATATATATCTATCTCATATCTATCTCTCTATCTATCTCTCTATCTATCCTCATATATATCTATCTCATATCTATCTATCTATCTCTCTATCTATCTATCCTCATATATATCTATCTCATATCTATCTATCTATCTATCTCATATCTATCTATCTATCTATCTCATATCTATCTATCTATCTATCTATCTATCTCATATCTATCTATCTATCTCATATCTATCTATCTATCTCATATCTATCTCTATCTATCTATCTATCTATCTATCTATCTATCTATCTATCTATCTATCTATCTATCTATCTATCTATCTATCTATCTATCTATCTATCTATCTATCTATCTATCTATCTATCAATCATCTCATATCTATCTATCTATCTCATATCTATCTATCTATCTATCTATCTATCTATCTATCTATCTATCTATCTCTCATATCTATCTATCTATCTATCTATCTATCTATCAATCATCTCATATCTATCTATCTATCTCATATCTATCTATCTCATATCTATCTATCTATCTATCTATCTATCTATCTATCTCTCTATCTATCTATCCTCATATATATCTATCTCATATCTATCTCTCTATCTATCTCTCCTCATATATATCTATCTCATATCTATCTATCTATCTATCTATCTATCTATCTATCTATCTATCTATCTATCTCATATCTATCTATCTATCTCATATCTATCTATCTATCTATCTATCTATCTATGTAATATCTATCTATCTATCTATCTATGTAATATCTATCTATCTATCTATGTAATATCTATCTATCTATCTATCTATCTATCTATCTATCAATCATCTCATATCTATCTATCTATCTCATATCTATCTATCTCATATCTATCTATCTATCTATCTATCTATCTATCTATCCATCTATCTATCTATCTATCTATCTATCTATCTATCTATCTCTCATATCTATCTATCTATCTATCTATCTATCTCATATCTATCTATCTATCTATCTATCTATCTATCTATCTATCTATCTATCTATCTATCTATCTATCTATCTATCTATCTATGTAATATCTATCTATCTATCTATGTAATATCTATCTATCTATGTAATATCTATCTATCTATCTATCTATCTATCCTCATATCTATCTATCTATCTATCTATCTATCTATCTATCTATCTATCTATCTATCTATCTATCTATCTATCTATCTATCTATCTATCTGTCTAATCTATCATTAATCCATGATATATTTTCAAGGCCTTTAACCTCTTGGGGATGCAGCTATTTTAAGCCTGCTGGACACAGGATTTTTTTACTTTTTCTATCACTGCATTGACACAGCCGTATGAGGGATGTTTTTTTGTGGGAAAAATTGTACTTTTTACTGGCATAATTCTGGGGTACATGTAGTGTATGGAAAAACTGTTAGACATTTTTTGGGAGGGAGAAAATAGAAAAACACTGCAATTTTTATATATATATATATATATATATATATATATATATATATATATATATATATATATATATATATATAACGCATTGGTTTTATAGTTCGGGTCGTTATAGTTGCAGCAATACCAATTATGTGTAGTTTTTTGTTTTCTTCTATTTTTTAACATAAAGTATTGTGTAATGGGGAAAAATTACTTTTTTGGTGTATTTTTTTCCTTTTAATAATTTTGTAAACATTTTTTTTTAGATTTAATTTTTTTGTCCCAAAAGGGCATTTGACGATACAATCGCTTGATGGCTGAATTAATACACTGTAATCCACGACTCTGTAAGAGCCTTATAGGAGTGCAAAGATGGCCGACCTGGGATCCTTTCATTAGACTCATTCGGCACACCCTAATTGCCTCACAAAGGTGCCGATGGGGTAGCAGGGCATTTAAAGAGCTAAACATCCGGGATCCGGGATCGGAGTTATCTATGAAAGCTATCTTTTATACAGCCGACACCCGCTGTGGATGGTACGAGCTTAGCTCCTGAGCCCTCACAATCATTGTGTCATACATTTATAATTACATAGCCCGAGCGCCGTAAAGGCATTGCACCAAGGGGTTAAAGAGTCCCATTGTCCCATGATTAAATTAAATTAAAAGTACAGCAGCGTGCACCATAACAAGCATCTAACAGCAAAATCTACACACAGAGCCGTATTTAAAAATTATTCCAACTAAATAAATTGTTATGTTTGGTGCGATCTTACAGAGAAATGTCAAATTGATCCCTTTAAAGTCTGTAAACATGTTATGGGATCTAGTGAAATTATGTATTCAATTCTTTTTATGGATCTATGTACAAAAAGAGTAAATATATTTTAATCTTGCTGAATGATTATCTATCTCATGTCTATCTATCTATCTATCTATCTATCTCATATCTATCTATCTATCTATCTATCTATCTCATATCTATCTATCTATCTATCTATCTATCTATCTATCTATCTATCTATCTATCTATCTATCTATCTATCTCATATCTATCTATCTATCTATCTATCTCATATCTGTCTATCTATCTATCAATCTATCTCATATCTATCTATCTATCTATCTATCTATCTATCTATCTATCTATCTATCTATCTATCTATCTATCTATCTCATATCTATCTATCTATCTATCTATCTATCTATCTATCTATCTATCTATCTCCTGTATCTCATATCTATCTATCTATCTATCTATCTATCTATCTATCTATCTATCTATCTATCTATCTATCTATCTATCTATCTATCTATCTATCTATCTATCTATCTCATATCTATCTATCTATCTATCTGTCGCTATTTCTATCTATCTAATATCTATCATGTTCTATCTATCTATCGATCTATCTATCTATCTCATATCTCCTATGTATCTATCTATCTCATCTATCTATCTATCTCATATCTATCCTATCATCTATCTATCTATCTATCTATCTATCTCTATCTATCTCTATCTATCTATCCCGAACCCCAAAAAAATCCATTGCAAATCAAAACCAATGTTTTCTTTGGCTATCCTGACTGGTGTGAACACAGGGCAAATACGGTTAATTTTGGATAGTGGTAAATCACACGGACACGATGGAACATTCTGTACGTCCTGAGCTGAGAGATCTCACTCCTGAAGATTACACAGGGGAAAATGACTGACAACATTGGGTCATCTAAATAAGAACTGGAGACCTGCCAGGGTTTAATTAGCTGTTCTGTTTTATATTGAACTCCCAGTTAGTGCATTTGTGAACTCGGAGAATACATTTTTGTTTCTAATTATGTGATTAACCATTCGCACCTTTCTCCGGTCGGACTTGTCTACATTTGGTCTAATGAGCATTGACGCCTTGGAAGTAATTATGCATATGACGTGCTCTAGTATTCATGATTTGCTCAGCTGGAGGAGAGACTGAAGGATTTTTCTATGTAGAGTTCTTCATACTATCTAGAACTCTACTGAATGACAAGCCATGGTGCCAGGGGGCTCAGATGAGTTGTAAGGAAATCTTATAAGAATTATGCTCCGAATGTCGGAAAAATGTCCTGAAATCTGGAAAACAAAGCAAGTATTACATACTCATGATTCCTGAGGGTCATCCGAGGAACATAAATACAGGATGCCCCAGAATCAATAATAATTGTGACATGTGAAATATGGGGGCAGGGTCAGCAGTCAACTTATTATCATCGGAGGGCGGGATTATATTGAAAGGCACCTCTATTATAGAGCTGGGGGCAGATAACACAGGATCATTGACAATAGGCGTTGGGAACAGCTCAGTTTCTCCTCCCTCCTCCCCCTCCCTGCACAGTGACTACTGAACATGGGACTGAGCATGCTCACTACACTCTCCTATAAAAGTCAATCTTTTCTGACTGAGCATTCTTATTTCCAGGTGCCTGATGTAAAGCAAATCTCTGAACCGATTTTTCAGCAAATCAAACATGACGGCCATAATCATGTTAAGAAAATAGAATCAAAGATATATAATCAGAAAGCGGTAGAATATAAAGGAAGGTCATGGTTAAAGTCCCATCAAGCTTCCTTGCACCTTCCAGTGCCAATTCTAAGATCTTAGCCAGATCTTGGCATAGTCCAGTCCTGCATGCATTCATTTGAATGGGCACCATGGAATACATTTCCCAACTGTGGCCATATTCAGCATCCGGTACTGTGGCAATCATGTGCAAAAATCTGTTGTATTCTGTCTACAGAATGAAAGCCAGAAGAATATTATATAATCATTTTATAAACATGAATTTGACGGGAAGATCACATCTACTTAAAGGACTGTGATTGTAAGATGGACTGTAGATGCACAGTAGTGGGCATGCTTTTGTTTAAAAACGTATTTTGAATTCACATAAATAAAAAAAATATACTTAAAATTGTTAGAATTAAATTACAAATCACTTAAAGTTTAACAATTGCTACATAAAACCTAAAAAAAAAATGCTTCAGATATTATACAAAACAGCCAAGAGATGAAAAACTTGGTGTAATAACCACAAGACCTGGGCATCTTATGGTTGGAAATGTGTTATATAGTCAAGTGATTCAGCTATTACTTCACCCGTCATCAAGTTGGATTTTAGTATGAACAATGCCTAGTGCCAAAGAGTTAGATGAAAATAATGAGCTGTAATGGACGGACTATGATTACCAACTAGAGGCCTGTGAGCCAGACAAAATACGGTAATATGGTTTTTGTCTAGGCTATTACTCAGTAGGAAAAATTATTCAGGATCTCAGCCCCAAAGGCCCAGTTAATCTGGAAAAAGATCAATGGTCTGGACATTTTTGGGTAAAAATGCTCCTTTCCCTTTTTTCTAACTTTAGGTCCAAAAATCTCTATTGATTTATTTCAGAATAAATCTTCATAAAGACCAGAGCTCCAAATCCTTATTTACCTTCACACAGCCATAGAGTTAAAGGGATTACCCCCCCCCCCATACAACTTATCACCTATCCACAGAATAGGTAATAAGTGTTGATCGCTGAGGTACTACTGCTGGGACCCCCTTGGATAAAGAGAACGGGCGTCCTGAGTCCCCTGAATGGAGTGGCAGTTACGCCGGTGCTCCCTTCATTCTGTACGGGTCTACCAAGATAGCCAATCGCTGCACTCGGCTATCTCCGGCAGTCCGTTAGAGAAGGAATGGAGCGGCTGATTGTATTATACTGCAAGAAATATTATCATTGTTGGCAGCACATCTCAAACATGGAGGTCTGCTGCCGACATGATAGAAATGTATGAGGGCGAGCTATCGTAGTATCGATCGCTCGTCCTCAAACATAGTACCTTGTGAAAGGAGCAAACGAGCACCGATCAATGAGCTATCTCGTTGATCGGCGCTCATTTACACGGCCCATGTCGGGCCATGTAAGAGGATCCAAACTCTGATTAAGAGACATAACAATTATATTGGTGGATCCCATTAATTTAGACAGGACTAGACAAAATCTAATGTCTATAGGGACTTACAGATAGTCTGTCACCGGGAAAACAAGGATCTAATATTTTGGCCTTTTACTTGTCCTATTATTTGTTTCCCTTGGTGATAAGCAGTGCTGGAAGTGTCCTACACCCATTTATCTCCCAACCATTGAATAAACTTGGCCAAATGGGGAATTTATAGGCGTTGACTGTCGGCCAACTGATCGTTAAACTATGTCTATGGCCAAAGTTAGACAAGTTATGTAAATAAGTGTTTGTCAGAAGTTCAGATGTTCTACAGAATATTTGTTGGATCTATGTAAGATGGTATAACATTTCTTGGAAAGTGGAATTGCTTTCTCAGACATGAATTAGAGTTTCTCGGCTGATCAGTTTAGAGTTTGAAGAATTTCCAAACACAATTATTCAACTCCATAAAGTACATTGCATTCTTCCACCACAATCTCTCCAACTTTATCACCAGAATCAGCTAATAAATAGCACAATATCAGTTTATCTAGTAGCCAGAGTAATCTAAGACTTATTAGAGTCTAATGTTCTGGAATCAGTTCAAATACTATTTAATGTACATAAAATACATAACAATATCTGAGCGGGATCATTATTTATAATCAAACCCAGAAGATATTGCATCCAAAAAAATGCAGTTTCAACCACAGAATGAACGTAAATAGGATCTCAGTACCAGGGCCGGTGACTGGGGATATATGTTTTTGGCCCCTCTGTTTACCGAGATATTATACTTAAAATTGAGAAAAAAAACATCATAAAATATTTGAAAAAAATAAAAACAATAAAAGTTAAGACTCTTAGACTATAAAGTTTCAAGAAACATTTACTATGTAAATCAGAAAATTTAGCAGACCAAAAACTGCAGCATGTGGACCCCATTTACATGCACCGAAAGCACTTTGCAAATCGCTGGTTTATGGTTTTATAGGGTTGATATTTTTGGCCGGCTTGCCTACCCGAAGAAACTCTAAGCAACTTTGAAACCTCTTGGGTACTTTTCCCCCTTGTCTTGATTATTTTGTTATTTTACTTGCAAAAGTATTTAACCCCCTCAAAAAAGTCAACAGATTTATTTGGGTTCTAAATGACAATTACATAGATTGTTCCAGCCAGTATTTTTATTGTAATGCAGAAGGTTCCTAAAGTAGATTTTCAACCTCACAATTCATTACTTACCAGCAGATGTTTTAAAGAAATGAATGGAAACTGCTGCTTGCATACATATTCAACCCCTGTGGAAGCTCTAAAATTACACAGATGTCATAAAGACATATCAAAAGTTTGGATCGGTGGGGATCTGGGTGCTGAGACCGCCACCGTTGCTGAAACGAAGGGGCAGAAGCGCTCAGCTGAGCGCCCTGCACCATCGGCTGTGATTGGCACTTCCTGTCAGGCTGAAGACGGCGCTCATAGACATTCTATGTAGGCCGTCTTCAGCCTGACGATGAGCACTGATCACAGCCGAAGGATCAAATCACCCGGCACCCGGACCCCCACCAATCCAAACTTTTGATATGTCTCTATGACATATCAAAAGTTTGATGAAAGCGTAGTTCTTATTTAAGCTAGAAAAAAAGAGACATCCGTTTTAAATACTGTTGATCAGACTGTGAATCTGAAGGAAAGCTGTGAAATAAAGATCTAAGAACATTTTTAAAAAAGTCTAGACATGCACAATATAGGAAAAGTCCCAATAATATTCAAGGGTTTTAGATATCCCAGAGATCAATTGTGAGGAAATAGAAGTTTCATCAAACCATCCAGACACTGCCTAGACAATTCCATCCCTCAAAACTCATCTTCAGAGCAAGAAGGTGTCTTGTGAAAGAAGCTACACAGTGGCCAACAATCCCTTTGAAGGAACTGCCGAGTTCAGTGGTTTACACTGGAGCGAAGGTGCAACCGGCCAACCATATCAAGAGCTCTGCACATAACGTCTATATGGGAGAGTGGCCATAAAGAAGCCATTAAATTTTCACATCAAAACCTAAGAGCTTAAACATGAGCTAAGGCTGTGGTCAAAATGTAAAATGTTATGTGTGGTACAAACCTAACCCTGCCCATTCCTCAGCAAACACCATCCCAACCATGAAGTATGGGGTGGCAGCATCATGTCGTGGGGATGCTTTTCCTCAATGGGGACAGGGCATCTTGTTCAAATTAAAGGGCAGATGGATGGAGCAAAATATAAGGAAATACTGCAAGACAACCTGTCTTAGTCTACTTAAAAAATAAAGTTTAGGAGAAAGTTCATTTTTTAGTAGGACAATTATCCCAAAAACAAGTCCAAAGCAACATAGGAGTGGTTGACCAACAAAAAGGTGAATGTTCTACAACGGCCAAGTCAAAGTCCAGATTTCAATCCCATCGACAATCTGTGGCACTATTTGGAAATTGCAGCCCACACGCCTCATCCAACCAAGTGGAGCACCCTAGAACAGATTTTTAGGGGTTGAATATTTTTGATAGGCACTTTATTCTACAAAGAAATTAGACGGAATTAACCTAGTGCGATTGGAAGAGAACAACCAGCAACAAAATGGATGGAAACAATGTCAAAATTCATGAACATTTTTTTTCAGATTTTAAGATGGTTGGAGGTCCTTAGAGTAGTCTCTGGTCGGTGGCAGCTACAAGGTTTCCCAAAACATCATACTGGAATAGGGAGATTGTGAGTTAAGAACAGATCTGACTCAGAACCAAGAATCTAAATAGAACCAGAGCCAGAATCAGGAGAAATCAAAAGAAGAGCCAAAAGGCTTGGATTTCAATAGTCATCCTGGTGATGATGTCACCAGTAAGCTCCGGTTGAGGGGTAACTTGGAGGGTGAGTTGAATTATAATTGCACTGCAAAATTGGTTGGCACTATATAAATAATGGATATTAGGAGTAGTAGTATAATGAAGAAAGGTACTTCCTAGGGAATAGGGACCATCTGCTATATTGTATCATTCCATAAATCACAGCTCATTTTTTATACTCTGTAGTCCCCTCGAGTATTATAATATTATATTATTTACATTGTGGGTCAGCTCTGGACTGAGTCTCCACCGTATTTATGTTTTCAGTGTGAATTTTCTACTAATTGATCCTTATCTTGATCTTTTCATTTTGGACTGATGACAATGTCCCTGGTGGTGCGGGCCGTCTGCGTCCTCCTTCCCTACTTTATCTCAGTCTGTTGATTTTATTTGTATTATTTTATTGCCCAGCGGAATATTCAGATGAGGTTAAGACTTCATGAGTCAGTTGGAGGCCGCCTGTTTCTTTTCTCCATCTTCTTGTATGGAGATAATTAGATCATGTCCTTGTAGTGCCGGCGGTTAACATAATGAAACATATGGGAGAATTTATTTCAACAGCATTTGGCAACAGTTTTAGATGTAACAAAAAAATGAGAACTGCTATTCAGAGACAAATATTTAAAGGGCTGGACTGTCCGACCAGAGCACCATAAGATCATATGGCTGGCCCTGGAATAGATAGAATAATAAGCCCCTGTTGGTCCAAGCTGGAAATATAGTTCAGACATTTCTACTGGGTTTATTACATTTTTGAGTCCCATAAAAGGACTGTCCCACCAGAATAACTTAAGATCCTCTGGTTGGCCCAAGAACCAGAAAAATAACCGAGCCTTTGAGGTCCAATCTGTCAATGGAGCAGATCAATTTGAAATGGTTTTATTATATTTTTAAGCCCCATCAGATGACTCTCCCACCAGAGGGATGTAAGATCATCTGGAGGACCCTGGAACCAATAGGATAAAAGGGTCCTTGAGGTCCAAGTTGGCAATGGAATAGATCAATTTCCAATGGGTTTATTACAAATTTGGGTTTCATTAGAGGACTGTCCCACTAGAGGTCCTTAAGATCATCTGGTAGGCCCAGCAACCTTTGAGGTCCAAACTGGCAATGGAGCAGATATATTTCTAATAGTGTATCTCATTTTTGAGTCCCATCAGAGTACTGTCTCATCAGAGGGCCTTAAGATCATATGGTGGTCCCTGGAAACGATAGAATAACAAAACAATAATGATAGAATAACATGGCCCTTGAGGTCTAAGCTAGCAATGGAATAGATCAAATTCCACTGGATTTATTACATTTTTGGGTCCCTCAGAGGACTGTCTCACCAGAATGCCTTAAGGTCATCTGGTGGACCCAGGAACTGAGAATGGAGCAGATCATTTTCCGGTAGGTTTATAAAATTTTTGGTTTCCAATAAATAACCCATTACTCCTTGTTCACGATATGGCCTATGTGCAATGATCTTAGCAGCTTTTACTATTCATATAACAGAGGACATGGATTTGTTGTGTATAACTGGAGATTGGAGTATCAGAATCATTTCCTCTGAAGGACTCTTGGTAAACATGTCACTTCCTTTCCCATATGGGTGATAGACAATTAGAGCAGTAAAGTTGAAGTTAAAATGTCAAGCCTGAGGCAACAGGTCTATCCAGACTAAGAGCAGCTCGCTAAGCATCATGGCCCCCTGAATTTCGAGACCATAACAATTGCTGATCCATAGAGAACAAATGGAAATTTTCTTAAACACATTAAGGACCCAGGAAAGTTTCGTTTTTTGCTTCCCTGCATTCCGACAGGTCCAACAATTTTATTTTTAGATTGAGGCAATTGTATGAGCGCTTACTTTTTTGCGGGACGACTTGTACTTTTTTGCGGGACAAGTTGTACTTTCTGGCCTGACCAAAATTACATGTTAACCTTAGGCCATTACAATTACTAGGATACCAAATATCTGTGTTTTTTTATGTTTTATTTACTTTAACCACTTCTTTTTTTTTTTTTTTTCATTAAATTTAACAAACTATTTTTCTGTCCCACTTGGGGTCTTTAACTATTGATATTAATTTTTTAAACCATATATATATTTTTTTTAAATACACATGTACTCACTGAAAGAGGCTTTGTAAATAATGAGAAGCAAATTTCAGAGATGAATTTGATTTTTTTTTAAAAATGTGGTGGAAGATGTCTCAGCAGCCCGAAACGGTCTTGTTTGTCCACCAGCTAGGACAAAGGTTCCTCTTCTAAATATTACAGTCAACAGCATTTAAAACACAGGATTTAAAAGGGTTGTCCACCTAGGAACCTAGCCAAACCTTGTTTCCCTAGGAGGGTTCCCTGACGAGGAGCTGATCAGGAGTCTGGCCATTGGAGGCCTCGGCAATCAGCTTATCTCACCACGTCCACAGCAGAGAACATGAAAAATTACACAGCCCCCGTTGAATTTAATGGGTGACCATGTAACACATAATCCCACCGTCTTTCAGAGTAAGAGCTACTCTTTACAGTACAACCCACCTATATGATATCCAAATGCCCTTATAGGACGGGTAACCCGTTTAAAGGGACTCCATTGAAGAATGAAATGTCTTTGTATGTATTCCCTAACTGCACATTGTAGAATTATTGTGCTCCCGGTAATTACTGTTACAGTACGGTTTCTACATTGTAGCAACTAGTGGTTTCATCTCTTTGACACAATTTCCCATTCCAACAAATATGTGTCATACTACACCCTTATCTGTATTCCCTATCCTACATAGATATCAGTTAAGAGTCCGTCAGCACCATATAATAACTAAGCTCCACCCAAGAGGGACAATTGTGATGCATTATGGGACATAATAACAAAAATAAGGTATTTACATTCTACAATGCTAAAGTCTGATTTTCCTTCGTCTCCTTCTGAGGGTCATCAATGTACTGTGATGGGATGATGGTAGTTGTCCTTTAAGAATATCCAGAGAATCTACATTTTTTCTCTGACTTTAATTGGCCTAAAAGTAAACCCTACTGGAAATATTGTTTTCCTTTAGAACTAAGACCCTCATTGTTTTATGGCTGTGTATTTACTCGGCTTTGGGCTATGCGGTCCTTCTTGTAATCTGTCTCCTGGGTATGTTGAAGTCTCCAGAAATCTATTGTGTGCTCAGCTTCCCGTTGGGGTTATACAAGCCGCTGCCTTATCCAGTTCCAGGGGGATTGCTAACATCAGTCATCTGCTTGTCTTGTGTGTGTTTTACACAATGGACATGGAAGTGCACAATAAAACCTAACATTTCAGACATCTGTTTTTTAAGTTGTAAAGAATTAGAGTGACACGTTATAAAAAACAGAGACTTCAGGCACTAAAATGACCACATTGAAGAAAGTGAGATGTTTGTAGATGCAGCGAGGTCATCCGATATTATCTACAAACAAATCTGAGGTGTTGGTTATTTTTGGGATGAGCACTACTTCTCCAGCATTGGGCTAATAGTCATCATCTGAAGACCAGGGCCATTAACCGTTAACAATACCTCATACAACCGACTTAGAGGTGGAACATAGAAGAATCCAGAAATACCATACACATACCTGGATATGAGCGAAGCGTGAAAGACTGAAAGAGTGTAAAAACTAGACTGGACTGGAAACTGCTGCTTCATTGTAAATTTATAGATGAGGAAAGAATGATATAAGTTACTAGGTATATTCTTGTATATAGGGGCAGTATTATAGTAGTTATATTCTTGTATATAGGAGCAGTATTATAGTAGTTATATTCTTGTATATAGGAGGCAGTATTATAGTAGTTATATTCTTGTATATTGGAGGCAGTATTATAGTAGTTATATTCTTGTATATAGGAGCAGTATTATAGTAGTTATATTCTTGTATATAGGAGGCAGTATTATAGTAGTTATATTCCTGTATATAGGAGCAGTATTATAGTAGTTATATTCTTGTATATAGGGGCAGTATTATAGTAGTTATATTCTTGTATATAGGGGCAGTATTATAGTAGTTATATTCTTGTACATAGGGGGCAGTATTATAGTAGTTATATTCTTGTATATAGGAGCAGTATTATAGTAGTTATATTCTTGTATATAGGGGGCAGTATTATAGTAGTTATATTCTTGTATATAGGAGCAGTATTATAGTAGTTATAGTCTTGTATATAGGGGCAGTATTACAGTAGTTATATTCCTGTATATAGGGGGCAGTATTATAGTAGTTATATTCTTGTATATAAAGGGCAGTAATATAGTAGTTATATTCTTGTATATAAAGGGCAGTATTATAGTAGTTATATTCTTGTTTATAGGGAGCAGTATTATAGTAGTTATATTCTTGTATATAGGGGACAGTATTATAGTAGTAATATTCTTGTCTATAGGGGCAGTACTATAGTAGTTATATTCTTGTATATAGGGAGCAGTATTATAGTCGTTATAATCTTGTATATAGGAGCAGTATTATAGTAGTTATATACTTGTATATAGGAGCAGTATTATAGTAGTTATATTCTTGTATATAGGAGGCAGTATTATAGTAGTTATATTCCTGTATATAGGAGCAGTATTATAGTAGTTATATTCTTGTATATAGGGGCAGTATTATAGTAGTTATATTCTTGTATATAGGGGCAGTATTATAGTAGTTATATTCTTGTACATAGGGGGCAGTATTATAGTAGTTATATTCTTGTATATAGGAGCAGTATTATAGTAGTTATTTTCTTGTATATAGGGGGCAGTATTATAGTAGTTATATTCTTGTATATAGGAGCAGTATTATAGTAGTTATAGTCTTGTATATAGGGGCAGTATTACAGTAGTTATATTCCTGTATATAGGGGGCAGTATTATAGTAGTTATATTCTTGTATATAAAGGGCAGTATTATAGTAGTTATATTCTTGTATATAGTAGCAGTATTATAGTAGTTATATTCTAGTATATAGGGGCAGTATTATAGTAGTTATATTCTTGTACATAGGGGGCAGTATTATAGTAGTTATATTCTTGTATATAGGAGCAGTATTATAGTAGTTATATTCTTGTATATAGGAGCAGTATTATAGTAGTTATATTCTTGTATATAGGAGCAGTATTATAGTAGTTATAGTCTTGTATATAGGGGCAGTATTACAGTAGTTATATTCCTGTATATAGGGGGCAGTATTATAGTAGTTATATTCTTGTATATAAAGGGCAGTAATATAGTAGTTATATTCTTGTATATAAAGGGCAGTATTATAGTAGTTATATTCTTGTATATAGGGAGCAGTATTATAGTAGTTATATTCTTGTATATAGGGGACAGTATTATAGTAGTAATATTCTTGTCTATAGGGGCAGTACTATAGTAGTTATATTCTTGTATATAGGGAGCAGTATTATAGTCGTTATAATCTTGTATATAGGAGCAGTATTATAGTAGTTATATACTTGTATATAGGGGGCAGTATTATAGTAGTTATATTCTTGTATATAGGGGGCAGTATTATAATAGTTATATTCTTGTATAAAGGGAGCAGTATTATAGTACTCAAATTCTTGTATATATGGGGAAGTAATATAGTAGTTATATTCTTGTATATAGAGGCAGTATTATAGTAGTTATATTCTTGTATATAGAGGCAGTATTATAGTAGTTATATTCTTGTATATAGGGGCAGTATTATAGTAGTTATATACTTGTATATAGGGGGCAGTATTATAATAGTTATATTCTTGTATATAGGAGGCAGTAGTAAAGTAGTTATATTCTTGTATATAGGGGGCAGTATTACAGTAGTTATATTCTTGTATATAGGAGCAGTATTATAGTAGTTATATTCTTGTATATAGGAGCAGTATTATAGTAGTTATATTCTTGTATATAGAGGGCAGTATTATAGTAGTTATTTTCTTGTACATAAGGGGCAGTATTATAGTAGTTATATTCTTGTATATAGGAGCAGTATTATAGTAGTTATATTCTTGTATATAGGAGGCAGTAGTATAGTAGTTATATTCTTGTATCTAGGGGACAGTATTATAGTAGTTATATTCTTGTATATAGGGGGCAGTATTATAGTAGTGATATTCTTGTATATAGGGGCAGTATTATAGGAGTTATAGTCTTGTATATAGGGGCAGTATTACAGTAGTTATATTCCTGTATATAGGGGGCAGTATTATAGTAGTTATATTCTTGTATATAAAGGGCAGTAATATAGTAGTTATATTCTTGTATATAAAGGGCAGTATTATAGTAGTTATATTCTTGTATATAGGGAGCAGTATTATATTAGTTATATTCTTGTATATAGGGGACAGTATTATAGTAGTAATATTCTTGTCTATAGGGGCAGTACTATAGTAGTTATATTCTTGTATATAGGGAGCAGTATTATAGTCGTTATAATCTTGTATATAGGAGTAGTATTATAGTAGTTATATACTTGTATACAGGGGGCAGTATTATAGTAGTTATATTCTTGTATATAGGGGGCAGTATTATAGTACTCAAATTCTTGTATGTATGGGGAAGTAATATAGTAGTTATATTCTTGTATATAGAGGCAGTATTATAGTAGTTATATTCTTGTATATAGAGGCAGTATTATAGTAGTTATATTCTTGTATATAGGGGCAGTATTATAGTAGTTATATACTTGTATATAGGGGGCAGTATTATAATAGTTATATTCTTGTATATAGGGGGCAGTAGTAAAGTAGTTATATTCTTGTATATAGGGAGCAGTATTACAGTAGTTATATTCTTGTATATAGGAGCAGTATTATAGTAGTTATATTCTTGTATATAGGAGCAGTATTATAGTAGTTATATTCTTGTATATAGAGGGCAGTATTATAGTAGTTATATTCTTGTACATAAGGGACATTATTATAGTAGTTATATTCTTGTATATAAGAGCAGTATTATAGTAGTTATATTCTTGTATATAGGGGGCAGTATTATAGTAGTTATATTCTTGTATATAAGAGGCAGTATTATAGTAGTTATATTCTTGTATATAGAAGCAGTATTATAGTAGTTATATTCTTGTATATAGGGGGCAGTATTATAGTAGTTATATTCTTGTATATAGGAGCAGTATTATAGTAGCTATATTGTATATAGGAGCAGTATTATAGTAGTTATTTTCTTGTATATAGGAGTAGTATTATAATAGTTATATTCTTGTATATAGGAGCAGTATTATAGTAGTTATATTCTTGTACAACATTACAGACATTTGAGAAGGAAATTTAGACAAAAAAAAACTATTTAGCAAAATGTGTTTGTTAAAATATTTTACTATTTAACACGAATGTTTATTGTATTGCTGATGTTAATATCAACTGTGCCTGGAAGTTCTCTAGAAAATGAGCGCAGAATGTGCCTAAAATACAACACAATATCTGTAAATCCAGAGAAAACATGTTTTTGGCAGTTCCGTTTTACAGACAGATAGCACAAATTATGCAAATGACGGTAGAGTCAACAGATTTGGGAAGAATTACTGGTGGGAAAGTTTCCAGCACATTCATTGGATGGGTTTTTTGATTAGCTTCTTGTTTATTGTGTGCTTTTTGCTTTATGATTAAAGAGGCTCTGTCACCAGATTATAAGTGCCCTGTCTCCTATATAATCTGATCGGCGCTGTAATGTAGATAACAACAGTGTTTTTTATTTTGAAAAACTATCATTTTTGAGCAAGTTATGAACAGTTTTTGATTTATGCTAATTTGTTTCTTAATGCCCAACTGGGCGTTTTTTTAACTTTTGACCAATTGGGCGTTGTGAAGAGAAGTGTATGACGCTGCCCAATCAGTGACCAATCAGCGTCATACACTTCTCTCTATTTATGTCCATTTGTACTCAGTACAGCGTGATCTCGCATACACCACACAAACGTTACCGAAGTGTCGGGAGTGTGAATAGACATCGCGTCCTGGCTGGAGGTGATGTCTATTCACTCTCAAGACACTTCAGTAAAGTTATTGTGGGAGTATGTGACAGCACAGCGTGATCTCGCGAGATCACGCTTTACTGAGTACAAATGGACATGAATGGAGAGAAGTGTATGACGCTGATTGGTCACTGATTGGTCACTGATTGGTCAGCGTCATACACTTCTCTTTACAACGCCCAGTTGGTCAAAAGTTAAAAAGCACCCAGTTGTCTATTAAGTAACTAATTAGCATAAATCTAAAATTGCTCATAACTTGCTCAAAAATTATTATTTTCAAAATAAAAAACACTGTTATCTACATTACAGCGCCGATCAGATTATGTAGGAGACAGGGCACTTATAATGTGATGACAGAGTCTCTTTAACCCCTTCCCGACATCCGCCGTATATATACGGCGCACGCCGGGTGGGGGAATATGGAGCGGGCTCACGGGCTGAGTCCGCTCCATAGAGCGAATCTGTCGGCTGTGTGTTACAGCCGACACTTCCGGGTTCCGAGCGGGATCGCGCTTTAGCGCGATCCCGCTTGTTTAACCCGTTAAATGCCGCGTTCAATAGAGATCGCGGCATTTAAATTACTAAAAACAGGGGGGCGACCCCCTGTAACGTCTCAACGGCCCCCCTGCGGCGAGATCGGGGGGAGCCGTTGGTTCACACGGCTGCCTGGGGGTCTGACGAAGTCCCCCAGGTCCGCCATCTTGGTACTCCTAAGAAGCTCTGCCTCCGACAGGGCTTCATAGGAGACTGTCAGAATCACGATATACTGCATTACATTAGTATTGCAGTATATCGTGCAAGCGATCTAACGATCGCTGGTTGAAGTCCCCTAGGGGGACTAATAAAAAATGTAAAAATTAGTTAAATAAAGTATTTTTTTTTGTGTAAAAAAAAATAAAATATTAAAAGTTAAAAAAAAACCCCTTTTCCCATTTTCCCCCTAGAGCATAGTAAAAAATAAATAAACATAATTGGTATCGCCGCGTCCGTAAAAGTCTGAACTATCACAATATATCATTATCTAACCCGCACGGTGAACGCCGTAAAAAAAACAAAATTGTAAACGCCAGAATCTCTATTTTTTGTTCACCTCATCTCCCACAAAAAATGAAATAAAAAGTGATCAAACCATCACATTTACACCAAAATGGTATTATTAAAAACGACAGCTTATCCCGCAAAAAATAAGCCCTTATACCACTTAATCGACGGAAAAATAAAGACGTTCCGACTCTCGGAATTTGGCGAAACAAAATAAATCTTCTTTTTTACACTTAGGTTTTTACTTGTAAATGTAGTAAAATATAGAAAAACCTACACATATTTGATATCGGCGTAATCGTATTGACCCATAGAATAAAATGAATATGTTGTTTTAATTGTACAGTGAATTCCGTAAAAATGGCGCGCAAAAAACCATGGCGGAATCAGTTTTTTTCATTTTCTACCCCACAAATAATTTTTTTCCCGTTTCCTAGTACATTATACTGCAAAATAAATGGTGCTACGAAAAACTACAACTTGTCCCGCAAAAATCAAGCCCTCATAGTACTATATAGACGGAAGAATAAAGGCGTTATGGCCTTTGGAAGGTGGGGAGGGAAAAACGAAAATGAAAATCTGAAAAAGGGCTGCGGCCTGAAAGGGTTAAATGATTCCAAGATTGCAACATATTGCAAGATGAACACAGACCTGGAGGAAATTTACAGTACTACACTAGTTTTCTGGCATATAATCATAAAATAGCAAGCGGTTTGTGTCGGAGATAGATAGATGATAATACAGGATGTAACTCAGGATCAGTACAGGATAAGTAATGTAATGTATGTACACAGTGACTCCACCAGCAGAATAGTGAGTGCAGCTCTGGAGTATAATACAGGATGTAACTCAGGATCAGTACAGGATAAGTAATGTAATGTATGTACACAGTGACTCCACCAGCAGAATAGTGAGTGCAGCTCTGGAGTATAATACAGGATGTAACTCAGGATCAGTACAGGATAAGTAATGTAATGTATGTACACAGTGACTCCACCAGCAGAATAGTGAGTGCAGCTCTGGAGTATAATACAGGATGTAACTCAGGATCAGTACAGGATAAGTAATGTCAAGTCACTGAATCAGCAGAACAGTGAGTGCAGCTCTGCAGTATAGCAAAGAATATACCTCAGGATCAGTACAGGATAAGTGATGTAATGTATGTACACAGTGACTCCACCAGCAGAATAGTGAGTGCAGCTCTGGAGTATAATACAGGATGCAACTCAGGATCAGTACAGGGTAAGTAATGTAATGTATGTACACATTGACTTCACCAGCAGAATAGTGAGTGCAGCTCTGGAGTATAATACTGGATGTAACTCAGGATCAGTACAGGATAAGTAATGTAATGTATGTACACCGTGACTCCACCAGCAGAATAGTGAGTGCAGCTCTGGAGTATAATACAGGATGTAACTTAGGATCAGTACAGGATAAGTAATGTAATGTATATACACAGTGACTCCACAAGCAGAATAGTGAGTGCAGCTCTGGAGTATAATACTGGATGTAACTCAGGATCAGTACAGGATAAGTAATGTAATGTATATACACAGTGACTCCACCAGCAGAATAGTGAGTGCAGCTCGGGTATAATACAGGATGTAACTCAGGATCAGTACAGGATAAGTAATGTAATGTATGTACACAGTGACTCCACCAGCAGAATAGTGAGTGCAGCTCTGGAGTATAATACATAATTTGACTCATGATCAGTACAGTATAAGTAATATAATGTATGTACACAGTGACTCCACCAGCAGAACAGTGAGTGCAGCTCTGGAGTATAATACAGGATGTAACTCAGGATCAGTACAGGGTAAGTAAGGTAATGTATGTACACATTGACTTCACCAGCAGAATAGTGAGTGCAGCTCTGGAGTATAATACAGGATGTAACTCAGGATCAGTACAGGATAAGTAATGTCATGTATGTACACCGTGACTCCACCAGCAGAATAGTGAGTGCAGCTCTGGAGTATAATACAGGATGTAACTCAGGATCAGTACAGGATAAGTAATGTAATGTATATACACAGTGACTCCACCAGCAGAATAGTGAGTGCAGCTCTGGAGTATAATACATAATTTGACTCATGATCAGTACAGTATAAGTAATGGAATGTACACAGTGACTCCACCAGCAGAATAGTGAGTGCAGCTCTGGAGTATAAGGGTATGTGCACACACACTAATTACGTCCGTAATTGACGGACGTATTTCGGCCGTAAGTCCCGGACCGAACTCAGTGCAGGGAGCCGGGCTCCTAGCATCATACATATGTACAATGCTAGGAGCCCCTGCCTCTCCGTGGAACTACTGTCCCGTACTGAAAACATGATTACAGTACGGGACAGTTGTCCTGCAGAGAGGCAGGGACTCCTAGCATCGTATATAACTATGATGCTAGGAGCCCGGCTCCCTGCACTATGTTCGGTCCGGTACTTGCGGCCGAAATACGTCCGTAAATTACGGACGTAATTAGTGTGTGTGCACATACCCTAATACAGGATGTAACTCAGGATCAGTACAGGATAAGAAATGTATGTACACAGTGACTCCACCAGCAAAATAGTGAGTGCAGCTCTGGAGTATAATACAGGATGTAACTCAAGATCAGTACAGGATAAGTAATGTAATGTATGTACACAGTGACTCCACCAGCAGAATAGTGAGTGCAGCTCTGGAGTATAATACAGGATGTAACTCAAGATCAGTGCAGGATAAGTAATGTAATGTATGTACACAGTGACTCCACCAGCAGAATAGTGAGTGCAGCCATCTATGTAACGCGCTGATGTGCCGGGTCCGCCAGATCGGGACTCGTTTTTATAAAGCGGGTCTCTGTTCTGGCACATAGAGGGGTCCCGAGCAGGGATCCCCCACTATGACAACCCTTTTAAAGTCCTGTCAGAAAGATAGGCGGAGATCCAGGAGAGAGACAGACATTGGATGTCTAGTGATTAGAGAATCTGTCGGAGTAGGGAGTGATTGACAGATTTAAAGGAGGAGGAAAGGTTTGAGACGGATCGGTATGGAGTCAAAGGCTTCAGATTTAGCAGTGAGTTAGGTAATGACATATATTTATATATAGAATTTGAGACCATAACTGGACGTCCGCTTGAAGTATTCTGGATTCCATGATTGCATTTTACACAAATATTTTGGATCGCATAATGCTGCCATTGTTTTGGCACTGTATAAATAAATCCTTCGAGCAAGATTTACTAACTCAATTAGAAAGGGTCTCCCTCCTCAAAGTGTGTATTTATACAATGTAATGGAGCATAAATAGGAATTAATTCTATAATTACGGTTCATTTCCAGCAATGAAATCACAAGGACACATGTATCATCATTAACACACAGACGCCTGAATTCCAAATATAAAATTTCAAGTTGAACATTTTTTAAAACTGGGTTTTAATGTTGTGTAAACGGGGCTATGACATTGCAAAACGGGTTATGACATAGTGTAAGGGATTTTGCGATCTTCATAAGAGGCACCTCCTGGGGGTATCGAAGGCGGCTTGCAGATGGTATTTTTGAAGCAAGGTACCAGAATCGATTAAATGATCTTACAAATCCGGGGTCCTGGCTGGAAGTATTCATGCAACATGATAATACAGATACAAGTCAGGGCAGGCGGCGATGCCAAGAAAGGGTCAAGAAGCAGTCTGGGTCACATCCGAAATAGCAAACAATATACACCTTGATAAATGGACGGGATCCAAAGATCTAGTAGAGCCACTATGGAGAGGCTGCCGGTGTTGGTGAGACAAAGAGATGGATGTCAGCCGTACAGATATGAGCCGCAGCCGATGTCCCGTAATACGAATCACGTGGGGTCCTGTTCCTAGGATCCCCTCCAACCTCAATACAAACAACTGTTATTGCCTTGGTGAAACACAAGGAAGCCGGTGGTCCTCCAGAACAAAGAGCTGGACCGGGGTCCTGATCGAGGATGTTCAGAATCAAAAAGGCCACTAAGTAGAGAAAGCATTCAGAAAGATTTTTTTTGGGCAGGACACAATGCATTTCGGAATTGAAATGACTTGTTCCTCGGTTCATTCAGATAACGCAATAACAAAAAAGGAAAAGTAAACACATGGTTTTGTGGGTTTTTCAAAATCAATTGGCTTCCTAGTGTGTGTGGCAATGAAACCAGACGGTGAGTCCCACGGGGACTAAGATTAAGTAAGTGGATATATTGGGGCAGATATAGCAATATGTCTGCAGCTCGAAAGCTACGTAAGCACTCGCCTTGTGTTCTACAAGTCTCCCTGAATGCTACAGTACAGTATGTCCACTGCTGTCATTCTGAATGTCCTTGATTTTACCTCGGTTGTGGCTTTATGTTCTGGACGAATTCTGTTTGTTCTGGAGAAATATTTGGAGTTTAAAAAAATTCTTCCAAATTTAAATAATTCCTTTCTGAACACTAAAAGATATTCTTCATATTGAAGCTGAACACTGTCAGTGCTAATTTACACATCTTTCATTTCCTAAATCGCCACATTATACGGAGGACACCGGCCATTATAATCACCAATGTGACCAACATCCCTCTCAACATGGTGCTACAGCTGCCACGGGAATGCAACCTGGGTGTAAAGTATATGCCTGACACAGCTTCTGTGTCGACGCCCGTGGTTAATCAGCCTGCATCTGTTCCTAGGTCTGCTAGAGTGACTCGATCTGCTACCACTCAGGCTGGTAGGCTGAGGAGTGGGAGAGCCTATCTTATTGAGGGTAGGGACCGTCGCCCAGTTGTACGCCGTCGCCTAGGACGGGCTGTGCAAGTAGGCAGGGACTGAGTGGCGGGTAGATTAGGGCTCAGCTGTCTGTCTCCCTATCCTGACATTACATAATCACAGGCCCATATACTTTTTCTACCCTGGTCCCTGACACACTATGGACCCCCTTGAGGCCCTGGCTCAGCAAATGCAGGGTCTCTCCCTACAGGTCCAAGACCTGGCTCAGAGGTGCAACCAGTGTGATGCTACCCAGGTAGTGCCCTCCATCCCACCTCTTGAACCCCATCTCAAGTTGCCTGACCGGTTCTCAGGGGACCGGAAGACTTTTTTTTCCTTTCAGGAAAGTTGTAGGCTCTATTTCCGTTTAAGGCCCCACTCCTCAGGTTCTGAGAGCCAGTGAGTGGGTATAATTATGTCCCGGCTCCAGGACGGCCCCCAGGAATGGGCCTTTTCCTTGGCCCCTGACGCCCGTGAACTCTGTTCTGTTGACCTTTTTTTTCGGCTCCCGGACTCATCTATGACGAGACTGACAAGACTGCCTTTGCCGAGAGTCAGCTGGAGACCTTACGTCAGGGTAAGAGACCCATTGAGGAGTACTGTTCTGACTTTAGGAAGTGGTGTGTAGCTTCTTGTTGGAATGACCCTGCCTTGAGGTGCCAGTTTAGATTGGGCCTGTCGAACGCTCTGAAAGACCTGCTAGTTAGTTATCCCTCTTCTGACTCTCTAGATCAGGTTATGGCTTTAGCGGTATGTCTTGACCGACGTCTCAGGGAAGACGACTTGAACGTTTTTGTGCCTTCTCTTCTGGCTCCCCCATGATGCCTCCCGAGGTTCCGTTGCTTTGTTCTTCCACGGAAAACTCGGATGAACCAATGCAACTCGGGGCCTCCGTGTCTCCCCAACAACGTAGAAAAAGCCGCAGGAAGAATGGTCTCTGCTTCTACTGTGGGAATGACAAGCATCAATTAAACGACTGTCCTAGGCGTAAGAATAAGCAGCCGGAAAACTTCCGCGCCTAAGTGACCATCGGGGAGGTCGCTTGGTGTATTTCACGTATACATGAAACCTAATATGATCTTGCTTCCCTTTCAGGTCTCTTTTTACGGTAGGTCTGCCACCGGCAGTGCCTTTGTGGATTCAGGGTCTTCTGTTAATATTATGTCTGTGGAATTTGCTATGTCTCTAGCTATGCCATTGATTGATTTGCCTAAACCTGTCCCGGTAGTGGGTATTGACTCCACTCCACTTGCTAATGGTTATTTAACGCAGCATACCCCTGTTTTTGAACTCATTGTGGGCTCCATTCATTTGGAGCAGTGTTCTGTGTTGGTGATGCAGGGATTATCGTCCGATTTGGTTTTAGGCCTTCCTTTGTTGCATATGCATAATCCCACGTTTAACTGGAATACTGGGATCTTACTAAATGGGGTAATAAATGCATGACATCCTGTTTTTCTATTAATTTGCTTTCTCCCCCTGAGGAGGTGAACACTCTACCTGAGTTTATTCAGGATTTCGCTGATGTTTTTTCTAAAAAAGCTTCCGAAGAGTTACCTCCTCATAGAGAGTACGATTGCACAATCAATTTTGTACCAGGAGCTAAGCTCCCTAAAGGTAGGATATTTAATCTCTCTTGTCCCGAACGTGAAGCCAGGAGAGAATATATCCAGGAAAGCCTGGCCAAGGGTTACATTCGCCCCTCTACTTCTCCGTTAGGTGCTGGCTTCTTCTTCGTAGGGAAGAAGGGTGGTGGGTGGTCTTAGGCCGTGCATCGATTACCGAAACTTGAATAAGGTCACTGTAAGGAATCAATATCCCCTTCCTCTGATTCCTGATCTCTTCAATCAGGTTCAGGAGGCCCAATGGTTCTCTAAGTTTGATCTTTGGGGGCTTACAACCTTATCCGAATCAGAGAAGGGAATGAGTGGAAGACTGCGTGTAACACGCCCGAAGGTCATTTCGAATACCTCGTCATGCCCTTTGGGTTGTGTAATGCTCCCGCGGTTTTCCAGAATTTCATAAATGAGATTTTAAGAGACTACCTGGGGGTATTTCTTGTTGTGTACCTTGATCATATACTTGTGTTTTCCAAGGACTGGTCCTCCCACATTGAGCATGTCAGGAAGGTGCTCCAGGCCCTTCGGGAAAACAAACTCTTTGCTAAAACCGAAAAATGTGTGTTTGTGGTGCAGGAGATACCATTTTTGGGTCAAATCCTCACTCCTAATGAATTCCGCATGGACCCTGCCAAGGTTCAGACTGTGGCTGGATGGGTCCGACCTGCCTCCCTGAAGGCTTTACAGTGCTTCCTGGGGTTTGCTAATTATTATAGGAGATGTATTCCTAACTTCTCGGTCATCGCTAAGCCTCTTACGGACCTTACTCGCAAAGGTGCCAATCTCCTCCACTGGCCTCCGGAGGCGGTCCAGGCTTTTGAGGTCCTTAAAAGGTGCTTTGTCTCTGCCCCAGTGCTGATTCAGCCTAACCAGATGGAGCCATTTATCGTGGAGGTTGACGCCTCCGAGGTGGGAGTGGGTGCTGTCTTGTCCCAGGGTACTAGGTATCTCACCCATCTCCGTCCCTGTGCCTACGTCTCCAGGATGTTCTCCCCCACTGAGAGTAACTATGACCTTGGCAACCGAGAACACTTAGCCATTAAATGGGCATTTGAAGAGTGGCGCCACTTCCTGGAGGGGGCTAAGCACCAGGTAACGGTCCTTACCGACCACAAGAATCTGGTTTTCCTAGAATCTGCCCGGAGGCTAAACCCGAGACAAGCTCGATGGGCGTTGTGTTTTACTAGATTCAACTTTGTGGTCACCTATAGGGCTGGGTCTAAAAATATTAAAGCTGATGCGCTGTTGCGTAGCTTCATGGACAGCCCTCCTCCGGAGGAGGATCCTGCTTGTGTTTTGCACCTAGGTATAATCATATCCTCTGTTGATTCTGACTTAGTCTCCGAAATTGCGGCAGATCAAGGTTCAGCTCCCGAGAACCTTCCTGAGAACAAACTGTTTGTTCCCCTGCAATTTCCGGCTAAGGGTACTCAGGGAGAATCATGACTCTGCACTATCTGGCCATCCAGGCATCCTGGCTACCATGCACCTCATTTCTAGTACCTATTGGTGGCCTGGGTTGCTTAAAGACATTAAGTTCCTACGTCACCGCTTGTGAAATTTGTGCTAGGTCCAAGACTCCCAGGTCCCGACCAGTGGGCTTACTATGTTCTTTGCCCATTCCCCAGAGGCCTTGGACCGATATCTCCATGGATTTTATCACCGATCTCCCTGCATCGCAAGGCAAGACTGTGGTGTGGGTTGTAGTAGACCGCTTCAGTAAGATATGCCACTTTGTGCCCCTCAAGAAACTACCCAATGCCAAGACGTTAGCTACCTTGTTTGTCAAACACATCCTACGTCTCCATGTGGTTCCTGTCAATATTATTTCTGACAGAGGGGTACAATTTGTTTCATTGTTTTGGAGAGCTTTCTGTAAGAAGTTGGAGATTGATCTGTCCTTCTCCTCGGCCTTCCATCCTGAAACTAATGGCCAAACTGAGAGGACTAATCAGTCTCTAGAACAATATTTAAGGTGTTTTATCTCTGACTGCCAAGATGATTGGGTCTCCTTCATTCCCTTCACCGAATTTTCCCTCAATAACCAGCTCAGTAACTAGTCAGGGGTCTCCCCCTTTTTCTGTAATTTTGGATTTAATCTACGGTTCTCCTCCATTTCACCTGGTGGTTCCAACAATCCCGAGGTAGATGTCGTTCATCGGGAACTTTGCACAGTCTCGGCCCAGGTTCAGAAGAACCTTGAGGCATCCCAGAGCATACAAAAGACTCAGGCAGATAAAAGACGTTCTGCTAACCCCTTGTTTGTGGTCGGGGATCTGGTGTGGCTGTCTTCCAAAAATTTGTGCCTTAAATTTCCGTCCAAAAATGTGCTCCCTGGTATATAGGGCCGTACAAGGTCATTGTCGTCCTTAACGCTGTCTCCTTCCGGCTGGAGTTACCCCCGTCTTTTCAAATACACAACGTGTTACATGCCTCCCTCCTGAAATGCTGCTCCCCGTCCTTGGCTACCTCGAAGAAACCTCCGGTCCCTGTTCTCACCCCTGAAGGGGTAGAATTCGAGGTGGCCAAGATTGTGGACAGCAGGATGGTCCAAAGCTCCCTCCAGTATCTGGTCCATTGGAGAGGATACGGGCCTGAGGAGAGGACTTGGGTACTTGCCCGGGATGTTCACGCCGGGTTATTGCTCAGGAAGTTCCATCTTCGGTTCCCCAATAAGCCAGGTCCACCTAGGAAGGGTCCAGTGGCCCCTCATAAAAGGGGGGTACTGTGCATCAGGAACGTTCTGTTCCAGTTTAGGAGTTAGGGACTCGCAAGTCTGGGGATCCTTGTCGTGGATTGCGAGCTTGCGTCCTTTTGGCCAAAATGATTACCAATACCCCAGGTATTTTTCATTATTATGTATATTCGCTTCTCTTGGACACAGCCGGGTCTTTGATGCTGGGAGAGCATGGTGTGTTGTTGTTTGGCATAGCAAGCAGGGTAGCCCGCTCTATGAATTATCAAGGCGTCACAAATAGGCTTCTACCTGGCTATACACGTTGTGCCTCATGACGTACACACTATCCCTCCATGTTTCACTCACTTGCACCCCATTATCCATTTATTTCTATTGAGGCACTTCATTTATTACTGCCCCCTATATTTCACTTATAGTATTACACTTGCACACACACTATTCATTTATTATTTCTTACTACACATCCCATGCACCACACACCACTCCCCTCAAGACTAGTGGGAGTGGCTATTATTATTTAAAGCACCTGCTCGCCCTTTCATCAGCATTTCTGGCCTGGCTGTGTCCATTTGTAAGTATGGCCTTTGTCGGTGTTTTTTTTTTTTTTTTACTGTAAAGGATTTGCCTGACACAGCTTCTGTGTCGACGCCCGTGGTTAATCAGCCTGCATCTGTTCCTAGGTCTGCTAGAGTGACTCGATCTGCTACTACTCAGGCTGTTAGGCTGAGGAGTGGGAGAGCCTATCGCAGCCTGGCCAGACGGTTCTAGCTCCCGCCCTTGGTCTACTTATACTTTCATTTTCTGCTTGTCTTTTGCCTGTGATTCTCTTGTTTCCTGGCTCTGCTGTTCCTGCTGTTACCATTGACCTCTATCATATTGACCCTGGCTTGACTGACTATTCTCCTGCTCTGCATTTGTTACCACGTACACTCCTGGTTTGACTCGGCTTGTCCACTACTATGTTGCTCACGGTGTTGCCGTGGGCAACTGCCCCACTTCCCTTTGCTTTGGTGTACCCTTGTCTTGTTTGTCTGTTGTGCACATATTGAGCGTAGGGACCGTCGCCCAGTTGTACACCGTCGCCTAGGACGGGCCGTGCAAGTAGGCAGGGACTGAGTGGCGGGTAGATTAGGGCTCACCTGTCTGTTTCCCTATGCTGACATTACACTGGGGATTTCCTTTCGAAAAAGTCCATACCTGCGTAAGGGGCATTTTAAGATCGAGCCATTCCTTAGACTTGATTTGATAATGGATTCACTCATTTCCATTAAATTAAGGCCTCATGCGAGCAACCGTATTATGGATCTGTAATGGGGTGCCTATAGCCTGACATGGTCCATACTGTACCTCCATATGCTTCTGATTTCATATGGAGGCTTTTTTCAAGGATTCTATATGCATCTGTGCCATGTTCTCTTGCTGTATTACAGAGATATCATCCCCTAGGTGCACAAGGCACCATACATTGGAATCCAGTGTGCCTACAGCTCTGTAATAAAGAATATATATCAATAATATATATATCTTGACGAAGCTTACGAAACGCACGTCGAGGTTTCTCCTCATTTGGAACTTCCATCTACCATCATGTCAGCCACAGGTGATTGAATTGCTATTTTTCCATTACACCATCTACAGTCTGTGGTTCCCTTATCTGGGATCTTATTCTGTGAGTCCTTGGTGGACAAGTATTGATATTGATACATATACTGTGACTTGGTATTAACCTTATTAGGGTAATGGTGGTCTCTTTCACCAGAGGCTGTTTTTAATTATATGTTTTTTATATTTTTGTATATATTTGGGGGGGGGGGTAGTTTGTCCAAATGTTTGGACTAATAAAGATTATACAATAAAAAAAACGTATTTTTGTGCTGTATGATTGTCCTGGCATAGAATTTTTTTGAGGTATTAGCTCTGTAATAAAGAACCATAAGGCCTCTATGTGCCACAACTGATAACAAAATTACTTTTAAAAAAAATGTGGGTGCATTAAAAAAAGGGATCTGTCACCATTACTGCTGAACCATTTTATTTTATTTTTAATTACTAAAGTCAATAACTGACAACAAAAAAACACATCACAATTGACCCTCCTCCCAAATTCATTTACTTTATTGATATTTCTTAAAATATTGTTGCAAATATTATATAATTTAGAATAAGTATCTGATTATTATAAGACAATATCGGGTAGTTGAATATTTAAGATTGAATCATATTTTTAATTAATTGAAAAAATTTTTTTTTCATTATTATTGATAATAACAATAATATTAATAATAATTACAATAATAAAAATATAAAAAATAGTAATCATAACTTAATTTATACCATCAGTGAGTACGGCCATGATGCGGTTCCCTGCACAGTGCTTTTTTTGATGGGAATAACCCTTTAAGTAATTAGATGTAGTTTGTTATTATTATTATTATTATTAATAATATATTATATATATATATATATATATATGTATATTTAGCATTTTAAGTAATAATTATAATACATTGTGGAAATTATTCTTTTTATTAGTGTTTTAATTATTATGAAAAATATTTATAAAACTAAAACCTTAATGTATTTATTATTATAATTATTAAAAAAATATTTGTAGTATTTTAATCATTATTATTAATAATAATAATAATAGTAATAACAACAATATTGCTACTAATAATAATCATAACCATAATGTATTTTCATTATTATTATTATTATCATCATCATCATCATCATTTTTGTATTACCCTGACATTTTCAGCAATTATCTCATTTTCTATCATGTGATGTTATAAGACGCTCCACTTGAAGAAGGCCGTAGAGATATATAAACAGAAATTTATAACATCGCTATTTTGTTTTAACTTTTATTTTACTTCTGTCCAGTGGGAAAATATGAGCGGCATGAGATATTGGCCCGGCTCCATATAACATTGTGATGTTTATCGATAAATTCCATCTTTTACTCTTAGAAAATGTCCACCGACTGCGATCCTTTGTCTCTCATCATTGATAAGGGGAAATCAGGAAGCTGTTTTTGTTTTTTTACCTTTTTTTTTTTTCTTTTTTTTTTGGTACATTGAACATGGTCTTTATTTAACAAATTATAAACATTTTACCACTCTGCCACAGAAGCCACACCACCCTTTATGTAGAAGTATGGTCTCCTATTAGGAACTTGCCTTTCACTCCCTTCTATTATATTGGTGTCAATCCGGAAACATAATCTCCAGATTTTTTTGGTACCACTGCCTGATACCTACAGAAGACCAAACTTATACTTGTATTAAAGATTTCCCTTTATATAGAGATCTGGTATCAGTGTAATGGAGATTTCCTCCAACATCTGCCATCGGGACACCCCCATACACATCAGATAGTTGGCTGGTATCCCCCAAATTGGCATGGTCAGTCCATTGTTTTCTGATGTGTATGGGCACCTTAAGCCTACAAGAATCTCAAAAATGTTATGCTCCTTACTTATCGAGCTCTTGTAAGTAATGGTTTTAGAGTTTCCCCCAACATCTGCCATCGGGACACCCCCGTACACATCAGATAGTCGGCTCGTCCCACTAAAATAGGCAGGGTCGGCCCAATGACATCTGATGTGTATGGGCACCTTAAGCCTACAAGAATCTCAAAAATGTTATGTTCCTTACTGTAGGTAATGGTTTTAGAGTTTCCCCCAACATCTGCCATCGGGACACCCCCATACACAGATAGTCGGCCGGTCCCACCAAAATTGGCAGGGTTGGCCCACTGTTATCTGATGTGTATGGCACCTTAAAGAGGCTCTGTCACCAGATTTTGCAGCCCCTATCTGCTATTGCAGCAGATCGGCGCTGCAATGTAGATTACAGTAACGTTTTTTACTTTTTGGCCAAGTTATGACCATTTTTGTAGTTATGCAAATGAGGCTTGCAAAAGTCCAAATGGGTGTGTTTAAAAGTAAAAGTCCAACTGGGCGTGTATTATGTGCGTACATCGGGGCGTGTTTACTACTTTTACTAGCTGGGCGTTCTGAAGAGAAGTAACATCCTCTTCTCTTCAGAACGCCCAGCTTCTGGCAGTGCAGATCTGTGACGTCACTCACAGGTCCTGCATCGTGTCGGCCACATCGGCACCAGAGGCTACAGTTGATTCTGCAGCAGCATCAGCGTTTGCAGGTAAGATCGACTTACCTGCAAACGCTGATGCTGCTGCAGAATCAACTGTAGCCTCTGCTGCCGATGTGTCCTCGCTCGTCTGACACGATGCAGGACCTGTGAGTGACGTCACAGTGTGATCTCTCGAGAACACGCTGTGTCTGCACTGCCAGAAGCTGGGCGTTGTGAAGAGAAGTGGATGATACTTCTATACACAACGCCCAGCTAGTAAAAGTAGTAAAAACGCCCCGATGTACGCACATAATACACGCCCACTTGGACTTTTACTTTTAAACACACCCACTTGGACTTTTGCAAGCCTCATTTGCATAACTACAAAAATGGTCATAACTTGGCCAAAAATGCTCGTTTTTTAAAAATAAAAACGTTACTGTAATCTACATTGCAGCGCCGATCTGCTGCAATAGCAGATAGGGGTTGCAAAATCTGGTGACAGAGCCTCTTTAAGCCGAAACTAATTTAAATTTTTTTTTTATTTTCTTATTGAGTTCATGAATGTATTAGTTTCAGAGCTTATTCTGCATGTACAAATTTTGGAAACGTCCCCTAGTAGCGCTTAGTACATTCCCTTTGCATTACCCATAAAAAGTTCACTTTTCATCGGGCTGCAGCTCCCGAGTTAATGCAGGGATTTGCTCTATAGACCTGGGAAAATAAATACATTCATAAAAATACTGGCCCAGACGGCAGCTGCTTTTAATCCAGCAGTTTAGGATTATTAGAAACAGCATCAGGTCTGATAAGACATTGTGCGACGGCTCAGCCGGGAGTCTCATTGTGCCAAAGCCTTATCATCCCGAAACAAAATGACAATAAAATAATGTCTGCTGAAAAGTGAATATTTCTACTTAAGCTCAGCTATAAAGAGCGTGTCAAGTAATAAAGGTTTAGATTTATAACGATTCATTCATTTTTTTCCTTTACAACTACAATTTATTTTTTTCTTCGCCTCAGTCTGAGCTTCTTTTAGTTTAAGGCCATGTTCAGATGTGGCAGAATTTTCCGGCTGCAAACGTTGCTGCAGATTCGTTGCAAATTTGCAGCAACATTTTCATTTTTGACAGGTAATTCAGACATTGCGAATATCACAGCGGACTTGCTGCAGATTTCAGTCTTTGCATTGAAATTTTCTATTGCGGATCTTGCCGTAAATTTGTGGCAATTACTTAACGAATCTGCTTCAAAACTTGCATACATGTGGGTTCATCTGGACGTGGCGGATTTGGCAGGGGTGCTGCTGCAGTTTCAGCCTTTGCAATGGCTGATATCTGAAGTGAAAATCCGCTGCTTCTCCGCAACAGACTGAGCACGCTGCGGAATGTAAATCCTGCACCGCGAGCTATTTTCCGCACACTTGTTTTCGGCAATGCCTCCACTGAGTAAATACCATGCTATAGAAACCAAAGAAAGAAAAGTCTGCTGTGGATTTCCACTGTGGCATATTTTTCCATTGGGCACTGTAAAATTTTCTGTAGCGTACACTGCGAAAAAACAAGGCAAATACGCCACGTGTGATTGCTGCACCGTTAGTGAGAGGGGCCATGCTGCAGTTCCCTGCATGGCTCTTACGATGATTTGGAAAACTTTTCGAGCATGTTCACACGGCGCTCAAAAAAACAAAAATGGAAACGTGTCAAATACACTAGCATTTGTGTGAAGCGTTTTTGACGCGTTTTTGGTGTGTTTTTACGCGTTTTGTTTTGCTTTTTTGCCATGTAATTAGGACTCCCATTATCTATGGGAATATTTGGCGCATTTTCGGTGAACTTTCTGCGCCAAAAATTGACATGACACTTTTTTTATGCGATGCATAATTTAAATATGCTTGCGTAAAAAGCGCATTGTTTGTACTAATAGCACGCTTTTCCATTGTCAATGGGAAGTTTAACCAAGCAGAGTATTTCGGAGCATAAAAAAATGCGCCAAAATATGCGTCAAATACACACTGTGTGAACAAAGCCTTGTAGTAATTATAATTTGTATATTATTATTATTGTATTTTATTATGTTTTCTTTTTTTTTTTTGCTTGAGTAATTATATTTTGTAAATTATTATTATTAATATTGTATTTTATTATGTTTTCTTTTTTTTTGAGTAATTATATTTTGTATATTATTATTATTATTATTATTATTATCATCTTTATTATTGTATTTTATGATGTTTTCTTATTTCTTTTTTTGCTTGAGTAATTATATTTTGTATATTATTATTATTATGATATTTTTATATTATTTTTTTTTTGTATTCAATTTTAATTTTTTTTGCATTAATAGGTTTCATTTTACTTAAGTTTATTTGAATTTGTATTTATGTTATTTTATTTCAGAAAGGTATTTCCTGTTACCGGCATCAAACAGTTCTGTGATAGAAGGAAAGCTGGTGACGCAATGTGAACATCGTATTCTTCTCGAGTCTTTCAGCGAGGGGCAGCGTTCAAGAGTCGGCTTTGTATACGACTAAATGTAATTATGTTGGATCATAAAAACAATGAAGAGTAAAACAATCCAATATCAACAAACAGAAAATGAAGCAAAAATGCCAAGGAACACACAATGTGAACACTGGGAACCTTCTCCCAAAAATTACTGCAAATTAATTGTTTAGAGTGAAACTGATAAGCGGCTGATTCTTAAAGGGACACTCCACTCCAAAAATATATTCAACAATTAAAATCATTCTACTGGATAATGCGAGATGATGAAATAAATCTTTCTATTTGAAGTAAAGTAGCGGCCAAAAATGTGCAGTTACAAAGCGCAGACGAGTCTGGTATTTGGCTGATATGTGACTATTTCATACACGTCCAAATAAAATATTGCAAATGTCAATACAAAATAAAACTAATTTTGCATTGCCTTCCGAATTATTTTCCTATTTTAAAGAGTAACTAAACTTTCAAAAAATTTCCGACATGTCAGAAGTTTTGATCGGTGGGGGTCCGTGCACTGAGACTTTCTATCGAGCCCGTACACCAATTGCTCAGCTTTCCAAGAAAAGCCAATGAGAAACTAAACAGCTCAACGCACACCCGAGCGCTTCTGCAGCTTCGTTTTAGTGATCGTGGGGGTCTCAGTGCTCAGGAGGCTCACTCCGCTGTGTAGTGTAGGGCTTATAGTGATCCTATAGACAGATACTTCCATATTCTCTGTGGAGTGTATGTCTTAGGGTATGTGCACATACATTACGGACGTAATTAGTGTGTGTGCACATACCCTTATAGTGGTACCATATACAGATACTACATCTCCTATATACAGATACTACATCTCCTATATACAGATACTATATCTCCTCTGTGGAGTGTATGTCTTATAGTGGTCCTATATACAGATACTACATCTCCTATAGACAGATACTTCCATATCCTCTGTGTAGTGCACGTCTTAGGGTATGTTCACACGCAGAGTCAAAAACGTCTCAAAATACGGAGCTGTTTTCAAGAGAAAACAGCTAGTGATTTTCAGACGTTTTTTGTGCCCCTCGCGATTTTCGCTGCATTTTTCGCAGCTATTTTTACGGCCGTTTTTGGAGCTTTTTTTAATAGAGTCTATGGAAAACGGCTCCAAAAACGTCCCAAGAAGTGTCCAGCACTTCTTTTTCGCGGCTGTTTTTGTTACGCGTAAAAAACGCCGCGAAAAACGCTCCGTCGGAACAGAATGCCGTTTTCCCATTGAAATCAATGGGCAGATGTTTGGAGGTGTTCTGCTTCCAATTTTTTTTTTAAACGGCCGAAAATAGGCCGTGTGAACATACAGATACTACATCTCCTATAGACAGATACTTCCATATCCTCTGTGGAGTGTACGTCTTATATTGGTCCTATATACAGATACTACATCTCCTATAGACAGATACTTCCATATCCTCTGTGGAGTGTACGTCTTATATTGGTCCTATATGCAGATACTACCACTGGCGTAGCTATAGGGGTCGCAGCGGTCGCAATTCGGACCGGGCCCCGAAGCCAGGGGGGCCCACGGCCCCCCGCACCACATCAATAAAAAGTTACTATAGTAACTCGGGCCGCGGGCCCCTGTTACTATAGTAACATACTTTACTTACCTTCCTTGTTCCGGATCGCAGCGGAGGTCCTGACGTCAAGCGCTGTGCGCAGCGCATGACGTCACAGCGCTATGCCGCCGCGCACAGCATCGAGACTACAGAACTCCCGCCGCGGCCGAAGAGGAAGGTAAGGTTAGCCCTGACTGGCGGGGTCTGACTCCCGGGACCCGCCAATCAGCTGTTTTGAAGGGGCCGCAGCACTCGTACGAGAGCTGCTCCCCTTCATTCCTGTCACTTCATTCCGGTCATACTGTGAATCGGTGTCGGCGATTCACAGTGTGAGCGAGTAGTGAAATGAAGGGGAAGCAGCTCTCGTACGAGTGCTGCGGCCCCTTCAAAACAGCTGATTTGCGGGTCCCGGGCGACACATCAGCTATTGATGGCCTATCCTGTGGATAGGCCATCAATGTTTAGGGACTGCACAACCCCTAAGCCTACGATGTATCAGGCTTAGGGGGCCCATGAGACAGGATCACAGATTGTGTGATCCTGTCTGCTGGGCCCTGTATCTAAGCCAATCACATGGTAGGCTTAGATACATGGCCCATGCGTGATCCTGTCTACTGGGCCCTGTATCTAAGCCTACCACACGGTAGGTTTAGATACAGGGCCCCAGCACACAGTAATCTTATACTGTATAAGATTACTGTCTGCTGGACCCTGTATCTAAGCCTACCTTGTGGTAGGCTTAGATACAGGGTCCCACAGACAGTATCACACATGGGCCCTGTATCTAAGCCTTAGGGTATGTGCACAGACACTAATTACGTCCGTAATTGACGGACGTATTTCGGCCGCAAGTACCGGACCGAACTCAGTGCAGGGAGCCGGGCTCCTAGCATTATAGTTATGTACGATGCTAGGAGTCCCTGGCTCGCTGCAGGACAACTGTCCCATACTGTAATCATGTTTTCAGTACGGGACAGTTGTCCGGCAGCGAGGCAGGGACTCCTAGCGTCGTACATAAGTACGACGCTAGGAGCCCGGCTCACTGCACTGTGTTTGGTCCAGTACTTGCGGCCGAAATACGTACGTCAATTACGGACGTACTTAGTGTGTGTGCACATACCCTAACACATTACTAATCATTTTTTGTGTGTTTTCTTACAGGTTCGGTCGTTGGACTACGGCGGATTCCAGGACTACTTCGATGACAGCTTTTTTTTTTATTAATAAAATGGTTAATGAGGGCTGTGTGGGTTTTTTTTTTATTTCAATAAAATATTTTTTCTATGTCTTTGTGTTTTTTTTTTAAACTATATTACTACCGCCTTAGTAATGGCCGCCGGCTGATTGACAGCATCCATTGCTAAGGCGGGGCTTAGTGTTAGCAGATGCAGAGGCTAACACTAACCCCATTTATTACCCCGGTACCCACCGCCACCAGGGGTGCTGGGAAGAGCCGGGTACGATCCAGTACCTGACCATCTGTAGTGTAGTGGCCGCAGGCTGGTATTATCAGGAGGGGAAAGGCCAAAAACAGTGGCCCTTCCCATCCTGGTAATGCTGCCTGCTGCTGCTTTATTGTATCTGGCTGGTTATGAAAATGGGGGGGACCCCACGTCATTTAAAAAAAAATAAAAAAAATTGGAAAGAACGATGTCGGGTCCCCCACAATTTTCATAACCAGCCAGATACAACACAGCAGCAGCAGGCAGCATTACAAGGGTGGGAAGGGCCACTGTTTTTGTCCTTCCCCAGCCTAATACTACCAGCCTGCGGCCACCCCGGTGCCTGCCCGTCACTACAGATGGTCGGGTACTGGTTTGTACCCGGCTCTTCCCAGTACCCCTGGTGGCGGTGGGTACCGGGGTAATAATGGGGGTTAGTGTAGCCTCTGCACCGGCTAACATTAAGCCTCGCCTTAGTAATGGAGGTTGTCAATCAGCCAGCGGCCATTACTAAGGCGGTGATAATAAAGTTTAAAAAGATACAAGCACATACAAAAAATATTTTATTTAAATAAAAAAACACAACCCTCATTAACCATTTTATTGAGAATAAAAAAAACGCCGTCATTGAAGTCCTCGTATCCGAAGTCCAACAACCGAACCTGTAAAAAAAACACAAACACAAAAATAATCAGTAACACATAAAGAAGCAAAATTATTATTCTTACCTATCCTGGGTCCAGCGCTGGAGCCGCAATGTCAGCGAGCTGGGCCCTGTATCTAATCCTATCATGTGTGATACAGTCTGCTGAGCTGTGTATCTAATCCAATCATGTATGATACTGTCTGCTGGGCCCTATATCTAATCCGATCATGTGTGATACTGTCTGCTGAGCCACTGTATCTAATCCTATCATGTGTGATACTGTCTGCTGAGCCACTGTATCTAATCCTATCATGTGTGGTACTGTCTGCTGAGCCAGTGTATCTAATCCTATCATGTGTGATACTGTCTGCTGAGCCACTGTATCTAATCCTATCATGTGTGGTACTGTCTGCTGAGCCACTGTATCTAATCCTATCATGTGTGGTACTGTCTGCTGAGCCACTGTATCTAATCCTATCATGTGTGATACTGTCTGCTGAGCTGTGTATCTAATCCTATCATGTGTGATACTGTCTGCTGAGCTGTGTATCTAATCCTATCATGTGTGATACTGCCTTCTGAGCCACTGTATCTAATCCTACCATGTGTGATACTGTCTGCTCAGCCACTGTATCTAATCCTATCCATAGTTTATAGGGTCGTAGTGCTATAGATATGCTATGCTGTCTCATATACACACTTTTTTTTGGCGCGGACACATATGTATTGGGGCTATTTCCCGGACATTTTAAGCCCTGAGGGTATGTTCACACGGCAGCGTCCGTTACGGCTGAAATTACTGTGCTGTTTTCAGGAGAAAACAGCACCGTAATTTCAGCCGTAATGGCATGTGCAGGCGTCTTTTGCTGCGTCCATTACGGAAGTAACTGAAGCTGGTTTTCCATGGAGTCCATGGAAAACGGCTCCATTTACGTCTGAAGAAGTGACAGGCACTTTTTTACGCGCCGCCTTTTGACAGCGACGCGTAAAAAAAAATTACCGTCGGCACAGAACATCGTAAGACCCATTCAAATGAATGGGCAGATGTTTGCCGACGCTTTTGAGCCGCATTTTCGGACGTAATTCAATGCTAAAACGCCCGAATTACGTCCGTAAATAGTGTGTGTGAACCCAGCCTTAGTGACGCCCCCGGCTGCTAGGGCTGCATTGTTGGGTCACTTAGGAGACCCAGCGATGCAGCTGAAAGCGGACCGTCGGCCATGAGAAGTTTGCGGGGGGGGGGGGCCCAGTAAGAATTTTTGCATCGGGGCCCATGAGCCTCTAGCTACGCCCCTGGATACTACATCTCCTCTGTGGTGTGTACGTCTTATAGTGGTCCTATATACCGATACTACATCTCCTATAGACAGATACTTCCATCTCCTCTGTGGTGTGTACGTCTTATAGTGGTCCTATATACAGATACTACATCTCCTCTGTGGTGTGTACCTCTCATAGTGGTCCTATATACAGATACTACATCTCATATAGACAGATACTTCCATCTCCTCTGTGGTGTGTACCTCTCATAGTGGTCCTATATACAGATACTACATCTCCTATAGACAGATACTTCCATCTCCTCTGTGGTGTGTACGTCTTATAGTGGTCCTATATACAGATACTACATCTCCTCTGTGGTATGTACGTCTTATAGTGGTCCTATATACAGATACTACATCTCCTATAGACAGATACTTCCATCTCCTCTGTGGTGTGTACCTCTCATAGTGGTCCTATATACAGATACTACATCTCCTATAGACAGATACTACATCTCCATCTCCTACATACAGATACTACATCTCCTATAGACAGATACTTCCATATCCTCTGTGGTGTGTACCTCTTATAGTGGTCCTATATACAGATACTACATCTCCTATAGACAGATACTACATCTCCTCTGTGGTGTGTACGTCTTATAGTGGTCCTATATACAGATACTACATCTCCTATAGACAGATACTACATCTCCTCTGTGGTGTGTACGTCTTATAGTGGTCCTATATACAGATGGTCCTAAGATGCTACTTCTCCGACGGGATCTTTGGCGCACCATCAGTGTTATCGTTGATGTCTTTGTTGAATCTCGCATTAATGCCCTCCTTGACCAGTCGGTGAGTTTTGTGTGAGCGACATTCTCATGTTATGTTTGCAGTGGCGCCATATTTTTTCCATCTTGTTATAATGGATTTAATGCTGCTCTGTGATATGTTATTATAACCCAACCCTGATCTTTACTTTTTTACAACTTTGCCTCTGACCTGTTTGGAGAGCTCCTTGGTCTTCCTGTTGATTAGTGGTGTTGTAGCCTAAGGGACCTTTCAGAACTGGTGTATTTATACTGACATCATGTGACTGATCATGTGACACGGATTTCACACAGGGGGGCCTTATTTAACTAATTATGTGACTTCTAAAGTTAATTGGTTTGACCAGATTTAGGGGTTTCATAGTATAGGGGGTAAATATATGAAAACATATTTTCCTTCTACTGTAAAAATGTGGACTATGTTGTCTATCCCATTACACGAAAATTTAATTTTAATCTATTTAAATTCCATGTTGTAACTCAAAACATGAAAAACAACAGGGGAATTTGCAAAGCACTGTACATTCTTGTATATAGGGGGCAGTATTATGGTAGTTATATTCTTGTATATAGGGGAGTATTATAGTAGTTATATTCTTGTATATAGGGGGCAGTATTATAGTAGTTATATTCTTGTATATAGGAGGCAGTATTATAGTAGTTATATTCTTGTGTATAGTGGCAGTATTATAGTAGTTATATTTTTGTATATAGGGGCAGTATTATAGTAGTTATATTCTTGTATATAGGGGAGTATTATAGTAGTTATATTCTTGTATATAGGGGGCAGTATTATAGTAGTTATATTCTTGTATATAGGAGGCAGTATTATAGTAGTTATATTCTTGTGTATAGTGGCAGTATTATAGTAGTTATATTCTTGTATATAGGGGCAGTATTATAGTTGTTATATTCTTGTATATAGGGGGCAGAATTATACTAGTTATATTCTTGTATATAGGGGGCAGTATTATAGTAGTTATATTCTTGTATATAGGAGCAGTATTATAGTAGTTATATTCTTGTATATAGGGGGCAGCATTATAGTAGTTATATTCTTGTATATAGAGGCAGTATTATAGCAGTTATATTCCTGTATATAGGGGGCAGCATTATAGTAGTTATATTCTTGTATATAGAGGCAGTATTATAGTAGTTATATTCTTGTATATAGGAGCAGTATTATAGTAGTTATATTCTTGTATATAGGGGGCAGTATTATAGTAGTTATATTCTTCTATATAGGGGGCATTATTATAGTTGTTATATTCTTGTATATAGGAGCAGTATTATAGTAGTTATATTCTTGTATATAGGGGGCAGTATTATAGTAGTTATATTCTTGTATATAGGAGCAGTATAATAGTAGTTATATTCTTGTATATAGGAGCAGTATTATAGTAGTTATATTCTTGTATATAGGTGGCAGTATTATAGTAGTTATATTCTTGTACATAGGGGGCAGTATTATAGTTGTAATATTCTTGTATATAGGAGCAGTATTATAGTAGTTATATTCTTGTATATAGGGGGCAGTATTATAGTAGTTATATTCTTCTACATAGGGGGCAGTATTATGGTAGTTATATTCTTCTACATAGGGGGCAGTATTATTGTAGTTATATTCTTGTATATAGGAGCAGTATTATAGTAGTTATATTCTTGTATATAGGTGCAGTATTATAGTAGTTATATTCTTGTATATAGGGGCAGTATTATAGTAGTTATATTCTTGTTTATAGGGGGAAGTATTAGGGCGGGTTCACACGTGGCGGAATTTCACTTAAATTCCGCTGCGGACACTCCGCAGCGTTAATCCGCAGCGGTGCCGTTTGTCCATTGACTTACACTTTAATTTAGCAGTGTTCGTTTAGACGAGGCGTAAAATTCCGCTGCGGAGCATAGGCTGCGGAGCGGAATTTGGTGTCCGCAGCATGCTCTGTCTGTTGCGGAGCAGTGGCGGACTCATGGCGGAATTTCTCCATTGACTTCAATGGAGAGTCAAAATTCCGCAATGAAGTCCGCAGATCTTATGTGTGCTGCGGAGCGTATTGTTTTTACTACCATGACATTTCTTCATTCTGGCTGGACCTATGTATTTCTAGGTCTACAGCCAGACTGAGGAAGTCAATGGGGCTCCCGTAATGACGGGAGCGTTGCTAGGAGACGTCTGTAAATAGTCACTGTCCAGGGTGCTGAAAGAGTTAAGCGATCGGCAGTAACTGTTTCTGCACCCGGGACAGTGACTACCGATCTCAATATACATGTATCTGTAAAAAACATATAAGTTCATACTTACCGAGAACTCCCTGCGTCTGTCTCCAGTCCGGCCTCCCAGGATGACGTTTCAGTCTAAGTGACGGCTGCAGCCAATCACAGGCCAAGCACAGGCGGCAGCGGTCACATGGACTGGTGCGTCATCCAGGGAGGTCGGGCTGGATGCCGAAAGAGGGACGCGTCACCAAGACAACGGCCGGTAAGTATGAAATTCTTTTACTTTCCCTAGGGAAAGTGCTGTCCCTTCTCTCTATCCTGCACTGATAGGGAGAAGGGAAGCACTTTTCCCGCAGTCCGCAGCAGCTAGTCCGCATCAATTTTCTGCACATTTTGTGCAGATCCGCAGCAGAATCTGCAACGCAGATTCTGTGCGGCATTGATGCGGACAGTTGCGGAGGAAATCCGCCACGTGTGGTCATGCCCTTATAGTAGTTATATTCTTGTATATAGGTGCAGTTTTATAGTAGTTATATTCTTGTATATAGGGGGCAGCATTATAGTAGTTATATTCTTGCATATAGGGGCAGTATTATAGTAGTTATATTCTTGTACATAGGGGCAGTATTATAGTTGTTATATTCCTGTATATAGGGGGCATAATTATACTAGTTATATTCTTGTATATAGGGGGCAGTATTATAGTAGTTATATTCTTGTATATAGGAGCAGTATTATAGTAGTTATATTCTTGTATATAGGGGGCAGCATTATAGTAGTTATATTCTTGTATATAGAGGCAGTATTATAGCAGTTATATTCCTGTGTATAGGGGGCAGCATTATAGTAGTTATATTCTTGTATATAGAGGCAGTATTATAGTAGTTATATTCTTGTATATAGGAGCAGTATTATAGTAGTTATATTCTTGTATATAGGGGGCAGTATTATAGTAGTTATATTCTTGTATATAGGGGGCATTATTATAGTTGTTATATTCTTGTATATAGGAGCAGTATTATAGTAGTTATATTCTTGTATATAGGGGGCAGTATTATAGTCGTTATATTCTTGTATATAGGAGCAGTATAATAGTAGTTATATTCTTGTATATAGGAGCAGTATTATAGTAGTTATATTCTTGTATATAGGGGGCAGTATTATAGTAGTTATATTCTTCTACATAGGGGGCAGTATTATAGTAGTTATATTCTTCTACATAGGGGGCAGTATTATTGTAGCTATATTCTTGTACATAGGAGCAGTATTATAGTAGTTATATTCTTGTATATAGGTACAGTATTATAGTAGTTATATTCTTGTATATAGGGGCAGTATTATAGTAGTTATATTCTTGTTTATAGGGGGAAGTATTATAGTAGTTATATTCTTGTATATAGGTGCAGTTTTATAGTAGTTATATTCTTGTATATAGGGGGCAGTATTATAGTAGTTATATTCTTGTATATAGGGGGCAGTATTATAGTAGTTATATTCTTGTATATATAGGGGAAGTCTTATAGTAGTTATATTCTTGTATATAGAGAGGCAGTATTATAGTAGTTCTATTCTTGTATATAGGGGCAGTATCATAGTTATATTCTTGTATATAGAGAGGCAGTATTATAGTAGTTATATTCTTGTATATAGGGGCATTATTATAGTTGTTATATTCTTGTATATAGGAGCAGTATTATAGTAGTTATATTCTTGTATATAGGGGGCAGTATTATAGTAGTTATATTCTTGTATATAGGAGCAGTATAATAGTAGTTATATTCTTGTATATAGGAGCAGTATTATAGTAGTTATATTCTTGTATATAGGTGGCAGTATTATAGTAGTTATATTCTTGTACATAGGGGGCAGTATTATAGTTGTTATATTCTTGTATATAGGAGCAGTATTATAGTAGTTATATTCTTGTATATAGGGGGCAGTATTATAGTAGTTATATTCTTCTACATAGGGGGCAGTATTATAGTAGTTATATTCTTCTACATAGGGGGCAGTATTATTGTAGTTATATTCTTGTATATAGGAGCAGTATTATAGTAGTTATATTCTTGTATATAGGTGCAGTATTATAGTAGTTATATTCTTGTATATAGGGGCAGTATTATAGTAGTTATATTCTTGTTTATAGGGGGAAGTATTATAGTAGTTATATTCTTGTATATAGGTGCAGTTTTATAGTAGTTATATTCTTGTATATAGGGGGCAGTATTATAGTAGTTATATTCTTGCATATAGGGGCAGTATTATAGTAGTTATATTCTTGTATATAGGGGGCAGTATTATAGTAGTTACAATCTTGTTTATAGGTGGCAGTATTATTGTAGTTATATTCTTGTATATAGGGGCAGTATTATAGTAGTTATATTCTTGTATATAGGGGAAGTCTTATAGTAGTTATATTCTTGTATATAGAGGCAGTATTATAGTAGTTATATTCTTGTATATAGGGGCAGTATTATAGTACATATATTCTTGTATATAGGAGCAGTATCATAGTTATATTCTTGTATATAGGAGGCAGTATTAAAGTAGTTATATTCTTGTATATAGGGGCAGTATTATAGTAGTTATATTCTTGTGTATAGGGGGCATTATTATAGTAGTTATATTCTTGTATATAGGAGCAGTATTATAGTAGTTATATTCTTGTATATAGGAGCAGTATTATAGTAGTTATATTCTTGTATATAGGAGGCAGTATTATAGTAGTTATATTCTTGTATATAGGGAGCAGTATTATAGTAGTTATATTCTTGTATATAGGGAGCAGTATTATAGTAGTTATATTCTTGTATATAGGGGGCAGTATTATAGTAGTTATATTATTGTATATAGGGGGCAGTATTATAGTAGTTATATTCTTGTATATAGGGGGCATTATTATAGTTGTTATATTCTTGTATATAGGAGGCAGTATTATAGTAGTTATATTCTTGTATATAGGGGAGCAGTATTATAGTAGTTATATTCTTGTATATAGGGGCAGTATTATAGTAGTTATATTCTTGTATATAGGAGCAGTATTATATCAGTTATATTCTTGTATATAGGGGGCAATATTATAGTAGTTATAGTCTTGTATATAGGGATAGTATTATAGTAGTTATATTCTTGTATATAGGGGGAAGTATTATAGTAGTTATATTCTTGTATATAGGGGGCGGTATTATAGTAGTTATATTCTTGTGTATAGGAGGCAGTATTATAGTAGTTATATTCTTGTATATAGGGGCAGTATTATAGTAGTTATATTCTTGTATATAGGGGGCAGTATTATAGTAGTCATATTCTTGTATATAGGGGGCAGTGTTATAGTAGTTATATCCTTGTATATAGGGGGCAGTATTATAGTATATATTTTCTTCTACATCAGGGGCTGTATTTTAGTTTATTTATTCTTGCCCGAGGGGTTATTATTATATTAGTTATTTTTATATGCTATTTTCTCCTATGTAATACATGGGACATTTCTACTCGGTGCATGATCTTGCTATATCTCTACATGTGGATAAAGAATTGCCGGCTTAATTAACTGCTAGCAGATGGGTAATTATGTTAAACATGGTTGTCAGTCTGACAGAGTTAATAGAGGGAGTTTCTGAGCATGGGACCCCTCCTATCACATCCTTTTGTCCCAATTGGGTATATGGACAGGGGTTGTCCAGTTGTGGTCCTTTCTGTGTTTTTGCGGGATTCTAGAACTATAGATGATGTGCGCTTACTTTTGTATGTATATTTAAGAACCCACATTGCATTTGTCACCATGATAAATGACTTAGGAACTAAAAACAATCCAGAATATTTTTTGTAACCTTAGAAGAATTGCAACATAATATGAAAAGAAGAGGAGAAGGTTGAATTCCCCCGGTAGGTGAAAACTGAATTGAGCAGTATTCCTGCCATAAACCCGGGTAATTTCCTCTGCACAGTCTGAATTAAGAGACAGCCTACTGGATCCAGACTTTGTGATTCACATTGGACTTTTGTAGAAGTGGCAGAATATCCCTCGATATAAACCATGTGAAGAAAGAGTTGTTATATTATACCAGAGACGGATAAGGCGGAGGGGAAGGGGGATACCGTGAACTGACAAACTTACTCACACACAGATCTGTCTCTGGGAAGAACGGAGGAAACAGAAAAGATAACCAGAGGATTTGGTTCCATTTGGAGGAAACATTATATGACACAAATAGTCCAACTCTGTCAATTTTTTAAAGTAATGATTTCCATTAAATTATTACCTCAAAATACATATCCCATAAGAAGGAAACTTGAGTTTCTGAACTCCAAGATTAGTGACGTCTCTAAATGTATTATTAAACCACATGGGATGGTAATTGAAACCAATGAAAGGTAGTTACAAAAATAACCATTCTTACCTATAGCAACCAATGAGGTTGTTTCAGTTACATCATGGCTGTATGCCTACTTTTTATGCTCCTGTACCTTGTCATGAAGCAAACATTGATCTACCGTACAAAAACATTATTCCATTTTCAAAAAATTAATCCGTAGAAAAAAATCGAATGTCCCAAATTAAATCCATTATTGGCATGGGCCAAGTATTCTTAAAGTGTAGCTAAACGTTGGACAAACTTCAGACATGTCATAGTGACATGTCAGAAGTTTTGATTGGTGGGGGTTCGAGCTCTGAGACCCCACCAATCTCTAGAACGAAGCGGCAGAAGTTCTCGTGTGAGCGCTTAGCCACTTTGTTTCTGTTTGGCTTCCTCTGGAAATAAATGTATCGGTGTACGGACTCAATAGAAAGTCTATGAGCCGGTACTCCGATACATCGGCTTTCCAGAAAAAGTAGAACAGACACGAAGCGGCTGAGAGCTCACACGAGAACTTCAGCTGCTTCGTTCTAGCGATTGGTGGGAGTCTCAGTGCTCGGACCCCACCAATCCAAACTTCTGACATGTCACTATGACATGTCAGAAGTTTGTCAAACGTTTAGCTACACTTTAAATCAAGCACCAGTGAAGATGTGCAAAATCTCATTGAATTGACCCAATTTTCTTCTGATCAACCCAACATATTAGAGCTACATAGAAAATGTGGCTACCGAGGGTGCTGATCAACAGTACCACCTACAATGGGCACAATAAGTAATTATGGGGGCTCGTAGCAAGAACTGGATTGATGTAGATAGCCTCTGAGCTAAGCAATGGGTAGGGGCCCCCTTTCATTTTTTTGGGTGTGGACTCCTTCATTTTATTACTCTTGTTCATGTCATGATGTTGGTGGTGTATTCTTACATGTTATTTCTCATTATATGTTATTTTTAAATGGGGGATGGTGGACTCTTAGGTGGTGGAGGCCCCAGGGCAATTTTTCCATTTGTCCTTCCCATAATCCAACCATGGTGCTCCACTTATTGATTGTCACCCTCAGCAGCTAGAAGTTTTATAAATGATGAGTCCATCTCTATATAATTTTGAGTCTTCTTCTATGGCCCCTTCGCCCACCTTCCTGTTCATTGCATCATTTGCTCCTTCCTCATAGTCTTTGGTACTGCACGTATGTGGCGCTTTTTCTCTCCTTCTCCTGCACTCTCGAGTTTATGGTTGGAGTTTATGGTTGGAGTTTATGGTTCGAGTTCATAGTTGAAGTTCATAGTTGGAGCCCATGGTTGGAGTTTATGGTTTGAGTTCATGGTTGGAGTTTATGATTGGAGTTCATGGTTGGAGCCCATGGTTGGAGTTTATGGTTGGAGTTCATGGTTGAAGTTTATGGTTGGAGTTTACTTCCCTTCCCTTCTCCAGGTACCTGTCATCATTCAGCAACAATTCCCTGCCCCTCACCTCTGGCACTCCTATATTAATGGAGTAGGGGCCCCTCAGTTAATAGACACCATAGTAACTCCTGTGCCTGCTACCCTGGTAGTTATACCTGTCACATACCTTGAGCGGTGTGAAGATCCGGTGAACAATGGGAAAGTAGTAACTCTTAGAGGGGTCTGACACACAGACTCTTTAGGAGCAGATACAGGAGCTTAGGACAATATGTTAGGAGTCAATGAAAGGGCTTGTGGCCAAAGGCACATTAAGTAAATATCCACAGTGCAGGTAGTAAAAGTAAGTGAACCCTTGAATTGAATAACCTGTAGATTCCCCCTTTAGAGGCAATCACCTCTACCAAACGTTTCCCGTAGCTGCAAATAAAATGTTAACAATGTTGAGGAGTTCTGGACCATTCCTCCATCTTCAGGACATGCGGCAGCATTTCGATTTCACTTCATTTACATTACTTTGAAAACCATAAAAAAATATCTATAGGTCAGTCAGCCGACGACTTCCATGGACGCAACCAAACAGCTGATACTTCTTTTTACGTCTTCTAGAAAGGAAAATGAGGGCTTGGATCCAATGCGATTATTTTATTAATGTTTTCTTCACATTGACTTTTTTGAAAAATTGAGTTCTCCTACATAGATGATTGGATTATTCAGTATTAAATGCATGTCTGGCTGTGGTTTTGAGAGAAATCTCTGTCCTAATAGAGCTGCCATGGTCAAATGTAAGGGTATGTTCACACGCTTACTAAAAAACTTCTGAAAATACGGAGCTGTTTTCAAGGGAAAACAACTCCTGAATTTCAGACGTTTTTATAGCAACTCGCGTTTTTCGTGGTGTTTTTTACGGCTGTTTTTGGAGCTGTTTTTCTATAGCGTCAATGAAAAATGGCTCCAAAAACGTCACAAGAAGTGTCATGCACTTCTTTTTCACGGGCGTCTTTTTACGTGCCATTTTTGGAAAACGAGGCATAAAAAAACGCCCAGTCGGAACAGAACGCCGTATTTTCCCATTGAAATCAATGGGCAGATGTTTGTATGCGTGCCGCTTCTGAGTTTTCAGCCAATTTTCGGGACGTTTACGGCCCGAAAAAAGGCTAAAAATAGATTGTGTGCACATACTGTAACGTCCGTGGTCGCTGACCACGAACTCCTCCCATCCTGTCGACGCCCTTCTCTCCAGAGGTGTCTGCACATGCGGCCGTCCTGTTCCGCAGTGACCAGCAGGGTGCGCTCACGAGCTCAGTCCAGCCTTAAGGAGCCAGAGCGCACACATGAGTGAGATTGAGCTGATTGCTCTCATATTACCCTGGACTATAAGAAGGGCCCTGCCTCTTCCTTCATTACCACCCTACTCGGGCTCTACGTTCTGCATACACAGATACTGGCTGGTGACCGGCTCATGCAGCTTTATGTTACCACCCCATGTGTATAAAAGATGGCCGGACCATTGTACAGAACAAACACTGTTACACTTTGTTTCTCCATTATTTCCTCATAGATTGTAAGCTCTTGCGAGCAGGGTCCTCACTCCTCATAGATTGTAAGCTCTTGCGAGCAGGGTCCTCACTCCTCAGGTTTGAATTGTAAATTAACTTTGTCACTATGTAATGTCTGATATTGTTTGTTTCATGTTCCCTCTAAATTGTAAAGTGCTGCGTAATATGTTGGTGCTATATAAATAAAGATTATTATTATTATATTATTATTATTGCCTGAGCGTTGTTTGTATCTACCCGTGTCAGTCTTTGCAAATGGTTCCTTAAGTGTTTTCCAGTTCCAGTGTTCCCGTTCCTGTTTCCTGTTTCCCGTGTTACTGTGTTCCTGTGCTTTACTGAGTTGGAGTGGTGTTGTGTCGCCTACTACACCCGCTGTGTTGCTCTGCACCTGTTGTCTGCCTGCTGCCAGAGTTTATCCTAAGAGTCTAGGAGTGAAAAAGCTCAGCAGTGAATATTGAAGCGCTCAATGCCAAGTGTCTGCTGGAGAGGTGTAAAGCAGAGTGCAGCTTCACTATGAGGCATTCTGATAGATCTGGGTTTGGTAGGTGATCATTTCCTGTATTGTAAAAATGTAACGTTCGAAGGAGGAGACATGTTGGTCATTTTTTGATAATTTTCCCTTTAGTTTTAGTGAAGGGAAATCTAAATGCCGTAACAAACAATGACTGTTACCTCCCCGTGGTCCAGCATTGCACTCCTGCTCCCTGCCGATGGCTTCTTTTCTCTTCTGTGTTCCAGAGCCGTTCTTCAGCCCTCCAGTCCCGGGAACTCTGTGCCTGGCCCGGTCCAGTTACTGTGGCAAATGGCATGGCCTGATAACGTCATGGACCATATCTGAACCTCAGGTTAGTGTTCTTGGGATATTCCATGTATTTTACATCCCGACTATGCTCTTGCCTTACTCTTTCGGATGTACCCCTACAGTAGTACTCTGCTTATACCCTTTAAGACTCGACCTCGGCACAATTTTCTGACTACAGTTTGCACATCTCTGATACTTCTACCCGACTCTGACTGCCTACTTGGTAATGATCTTTGGCTCTCCTGACACCTCCGCTCTTCACCATGTCTTGGACTAACATCCTCTGCAAAACAATCAGCGACAATTCAATTCTGTGGCAACGAGAAGTACGGCCGGCCATGCACATTAGATAGATATCAGCTGTATACTCGTTCAGCCATCATCTATCGCTCCTTACCTCCCTATAAACATACACGCTCTCTTAGCTGCACATGTATGTGAGAATGCCCCCATACACATTATTTGATCGTCTCATCCTAGAACAATCAATTAATACGTATGACCATCTTAAGAAGGGGGTCAAGTGCATGTAAGGTATCATTTAGGAAAGTTTTCCTTCTAATTTCTGTATTCCAGTTTTTGGCTAGAAAGAATAGGATGAAAATACGCTATGGCAAGTGTGAGAATTGAGCTGGAAAGAGTAAGAATCATCAGTTCAATGAGCTGCATTAGATTACAATAAAATAAAAATTTTTTTTAATGTTGTAGTATTTTTTATTTTAAAGAACTTTCTTAGGGCGACCATGTTGAAGACACACACTTACTTCCTGTATTTTCTTTATAGTGTGCTTTACGGCAGCGGCAAGAAATAAGAGTTAATGAACAGAAACGTGTAGGGCCGGAATATAGAGAAAGTGCCCCGGGGCCTACACCACCCAGAGGGGTGTAGGGATCTCCACCAAACCCCCCAGAACTCCTTCTTTGACTTTAAGAGCGGCCCCCACAGCAGCAGGTGTTCACAGTCCCTTCAGCATCACCACGTTACCATCTGCGTGAGAGACTCTGTGTGGTTGGGATGGCGTAATGACGTCAGCTCCAGAAACACAAAGCTCAAACTTTGCGTGTGTCACCGGTGCAAAGCAAGTGCGGGCTGACTCAGAGGCAGTGGTAACATGGCTGGGCACTGGTAGACCGCAGCGGTGCCACGCACAGAAGAATTATAGGTCTGGGAAATGCACACAAGGTGGGCGCAACCAGCAGAGGCACAGAGGTGCGTTGCAGGAGTTATCAGTCACTATAGGGAGACGGAAAAGTCAAATAAAGTGCACAAGTCAATCACATAAGGTAGACCGACCCCGCCTTGGCCGTAAATTAGGCTATTGCCTATAAATTATTTACTGAGCTGTCTTTAATGAATATGTGTATAGTGAACAGTTAACAAAGACTAGCAACCTATAAAAACGTATTTATTATGAAGTCTCTATAGGGGCTACTCTGTACAGCAATGCACTTGTCTACCGCGTATTACATTGCTTTGAGTCTCAAGTTCATTTTTGCAGACTAGCCCCTATAGAAAGTGTGATGTGCTGAGCTGTAGGAAAAGTAAAATGGTGGACAACAAATACGTTTCCAAATAGATTACCCCTATAGAGAAAGGTATACTGTGTACCATTTTCTGTAGGGGCTAATCTGTGCTTAAGCGTTGTCCACCATGCTATAATGCATAGAAAAGGGGAAAAATAGTAGGAATATTAAATAAACCTGTCCCACAAAAAGAAGACCTCGTAGAACTGTGTAATTTTACTTTCCGGAATGCATAGATGGAAAAATGGGGGGGGGACCCTAATTATATTTGGGATAGCGATATAATATGGCTTGTGAATCTATTGCTTTTTATATTTTCTATTCAGCCTTTTTATGAGCTGCTGTTTCCTTTAATAAAATGAAAATTATGGGGGGCCCCCACCAGATTTTTTTGCCCAGGGGCAGAAATCTGGGTCTGGAAAATGTAAATAGTTTTTAATAATCTCCAGAAAGAGTCCCTCCCCCAAATACCAGGGAGTGACAGATGAGCTGCATACAAATCCTTATCTGTGTATATAGTATTATTATCCTGCCCTATCTAGGCCCCTGGCAGTATAACACAGCAGTCGTTATATATCCCCCACCCTCTTATGATTATAAGATGACTCTACTGACCCCACAATCATAATGAGATTATTCTGCTGACCACACCCTATAATGATAACGAGATTACTCTGCTGACTCCACCGTCTAATGTTAAAGAAAGGACTTTGCCGACCCTACCCTTTAAAGATGAGATGACTTTGCTGACCACACCCTCTGATGATAATGAGATGACGCTGCTGACCCCATCCTCTAATGATACTGAGATTACTCTGCTGACTCCACCCTCTAATGATAATAAGATAACTCTGCTGACCCTACCCTCTAATGATAATGAGGTGATGCTGCTGACTCCACCCTCTAATGATAATGAGATGACGCTGCTGACCCCATCCTCTAATGATAATGAGATTACTCTGCTGACTCCACCCTCTAATGATAATAAGATAACTCTGCTGACCCTACCCTCTAATGATAATGAGGTGATGCTGCTGACTCCACCCTCTAATGATAATGAGATGACGCTGCTGACCCCACCCTCTAATGATAATGAGATGACGCTGCTGACCCCGCCCTTTAATGATAATAGGATAACTCTGCTGACTCCACCCTCTAATGATAATGAGATGATGCTGCTGACCCCGCCCTTTAATGATAATAGGATAACTCTGCTGACCCTGTCCTCTAATGAAAATTAGATGGCTCTGCTGATCCCTACTTTTTAATGATAACGAGATGACTCTGCTGACTCAGTACTTTAATGATAATGAGATGACTCTGCTGACCCTGGCCTATGATGATAATGAGATTTCTCTACTGCCCATTTCCCAGTCTGAAAAAGCAAAGTGATCTGCAAAAAATATATTATAATATTATATTGATCCAAAAACATTTTACAAAACATGTTTACAATAAAAACCTGATGATAATGACATTTTCTTATTTTACTGTCCCTTTAAGAAAATAATATGCACTGATAAAAAAATTCTTAAAAATAAAAAAAGTTGGATCTTCAATATTGGTCCCGTGGCTAATGAAACATTGGAATTTTACAGAATACATTCTAGATTTTTATGACTATTTCTACATTTTCGGATGTTTTAGTGCAGAATTAATAACCGTGCGTCACTAAAATGCATTTTTCTTATTCTACCGTAATATAATTCCAGACATCTGAAAAATGTTCTCTGAAACCTCGGACCACTGGAAAGATTTCTCACTTTGGAAAGAAAACAACGAAGGGGAAAGCGTTTTTTTGTGCATTTTCAGGAAATATGTAAATATTAAACACCATAAAAGTCTCATTATTTCTATATTCAGCCAAAACAATGACTCACAGGATCTATGGACGGTGACAAATCATTGAAAAATGGCAGCAAGGAAAAAAAACGGCCACTTAGTACTCACAAAGCAACACAACAATTCCACTGGACTCGCCTAGTAAACTTGTGAAAACGACTTGAGATGAAAGTGTCGGTGATGACGGCCTCACAGCTGGACGGCCATTTAAGCCCGCTGTTTTAATATGTTGTAAAAAAAACAAAGTCACGATTTAATCTTTTGAAACCTCAAGATCAGCGTTCGGGGCTTTCTCGCTAAACTTCAAAGTCAGGACTGAGCTTCAGACGCGGTTTAAGGGCTACTTTTCAGGTGCAGGAATTATTACTGACAAGCAATTTTCATATGTTTCATTTCTTGCTGCTCATTATTGTTAGGTGACGTTTATATACTTTCCAACATAAAAAATAGGTACGACCCCTTCCCCCGCTCTGTAAAACATATAGATGTGATTTTTCACATGAGGCTTCATACACCCGGCTGTACAGAGGCACCCAGAGTCCCCACGCCAGTCCAATGGTGCTCTATACAGCGCCATATTACCCTAATATGGTGTCCAATACTATTTTTTGGAGGCAATAGACCGACGGTATACGTAGGTGAAGTAGGGACCCAAAGAAGTCTATGGGTGTTACAACTACCCACAGCTTGGAGATTGTATAGAGCCATAAAACGCTTGTGTGCATGAAGCCTCAAAGATTGACCCAATAACAAAGACAGCCATAGTGGTCACCATAGGAAATAGCCAGTGCCACCATTGTGCCAGGTAGGTCCAGCATTTGGATTGTGCGACCATGTTGGAAGGGGTGACAAGGATTGCCTGGCACCCAAATGAATGGGAAAACAGCCACATAGGATGCTGGGGCTTTCTTTAGTTTATTGGTCAGATAGAGCTCTGTGTCCATTTGTGGAGAGGACTGTGCAGTCTTAAAATCATGGCCGCACAGTCCTCTCTGTTTCCTGCACTGCAATGAGCTCTATAGTAACTCTTATAAAGCAGCCTAGACCACTAGGAATATTAACCGATAATATTTAATCGAAAAAATAAATATTAAAGGATACTGTATGTTCACTTACAAGTTCCTATACAAGCCTATATGTTTCCATGGCAACAGACAACAAACTGTGTAGTCTGATCCAGAATATTGGCATCCATCTGTCCCTAACTTTTTGTTAACCTAGCAAATTTATGTTAAAAATGAAGGAGATTAATGAAAGGAATTATGACTGCAGGATCAGACTACACAGGGTTTACTTGTTGTCTGTTACCATGGAAACATATAGCCTGTATCGGGGCTGTAGACACAAAATTATACAACATTTCTAATTAAAATGATTTGAAGAGTTGCGTTCTTTTCATTTTAGATGCCTTGGAATAAAAAAATAATTGCTTGCAAATGTGGACATAGCCTTTATCCCTTAATACACCATACACCTTCGGGAATATTAACCCATGAAACATCTCAGACCACCATGTATATTAACCCTAAAATACTCTAGACCACAAGGGAATTAATATTGACTGTCTGACAGTGTTATTTAGACAATGTATAGCACTGTTATTAGGTCTCTGTAATTTGGGTAATATATAGCACTATTACTTTGGCACTGTAGACAAACAGCATTTATTGAGGCATTTTGGGTGCTGGTGCTGTTATTTGGTCATTGTATGTTGGTATTATTAGATCACTTTATAGGGGTATCTATTTAGGCATTGTATGTCACTGTTCTAGACTAAATCTCTAAACCAGGACCAATGCAATTGGTCATCTTAAAGGGGTTTTCCCATCAGAGACTGTCGAGCTATCTTCTAGTCACTCGGTCACCCTCCTGCATACAAGACACTTCCCTGTTTCCTCCTTCTTTCTCTCCCTCGTAACATGTCAATACATATGAGAACTAGAAATGTAAACCCTCCCTTTAATTAATTAATTTCACAACCTAATAGAAAATGGTGTTACCAGTAATTTCTTATCTCTAGAACGGGGCCCCCTAAACCCCGTTCCACCGCTCTGTATTGCAGCTGAAGCGTGTGATTTACGACCATGAAGAAGGAAACAGCGTACCTCGCTGAGCTACGCTGTTTCTGTAACTCCCATAGAACTGAATGGTAGTTACGGAAAAAGCGTAGCTCACATGCTACGCTGCTTCTTTAACTGCTATTCACTACTATGGGACTTACGGAAACAGCGCAGCTCAGCGAGGTACGCTGTTTCCTTCTTCATGGTCGGAAATCACCCACTTCAGCCGCAACACAGAGCGGTAGAACGGGGTTTAGGGGGCCCCCCTTCTAGAGATAGGTGCGGTTTTCTATCAGGTTGTGAAATTAATTAAATGGAGCGTTTACATTCCTAGCTCTCATATGTATTGAGATGTTACGAGGGGATGAAAGAATGAGGAAACAGGGAAGTGTCTTGTATGCACGAGGGTGACCGAGTGACCATAAGATAGCTTGACAGCTTCCAAAATGGCTGAATATAGTTGCAACATTCTTAAGTTTGTATTATTTGGGCACTTTAATAAATGAAGTAATACTGAAATGGCAGATCCTCATTACAATTTGGCTGAGAAGTTACAGCGTCAATCATTAAAGGGGTTGTCTATGATGTCCATATGTCCTGGTAGGACATATGGACATCATAGAGGGGGGGGTCCTCTGTTCGAGACTCACCTTTATGATTCAGAATGGAGAATCACTCGGTAAGAGTGGCTCCCGATTTGGCAGAATTGAGCTGTCCATGTATTATGGCCGCCATGTACTCTTACGCCACGCAAGGGGAAGTGCCTGGGTGGCTGCGGCTTAGCCGGGGGCGTCGGGAGCCGGAGGCTCTTTCTTTAAAGGGAATGTTTCTGATGAGGTAACCCCTTTAACACAGAAAATATATTAGAAAGAGTGTATGGCCGTGTGTGTGCTACAATTGATTACATTTCATTATTAACGGAACACTGTGAGACTGATGAGTCACCGGAAATATATTGTACAATGAGATTGTTTTTATTATTCGCTGGCGTTGGTTGCAATTGGCTGCATTTATTTCAAATTAGTGTTAGATTTCAGCCATTTGGTTTTGCATTTCTCTTAATTTGTAATAAAATGACTCTTTTGATGTATTGCAAAAAGAATGGCACTCCACTCGGTTTCCTTCGGTCTGGCCTGTGCTTTTATCAATGAACCGGTTGCCTGGGACACTAATAAAACACTTATGTTACCAGTTATTCTGATGAAAGTGTTAGAGTTTGGCTTGCACAGATGCCACAGCAGACCAGAGAATCACCCAAGCAAATCCCCCCGACTTCACCTGGAGTGTAAGATCTGCCAGAGACCGGCTGGATAATGACCCAGCTGCACACAAAGTTCTGCTCTCACAGCTGCGTTCCTGCCTTTGAGCTTTGTCTTAAAATGAGCCTGCGCCCCCAAAAATCCCCCCCCCCCCCCGGCCTTCCAACGCTATGAACTTTAATCCAGAGAGAAAGGAAAGGCCAGAAATTTTAACTGCCAAATTTCAACCACCAAATCTACAAAGCGACGTAAAGTGTGTTCATTAAGAATCCAATAAAATATCAAATTAAAAAATATTAGAATAAATATTCATTTTTATCATAGCGAGATCTTGGTCCGTCACTTACATATTTACATTAAAGAACGGGTCGGGTTATGTAAAACTGGATATAATTGATAGACTGGGGCTATGTGGAGATTCATCAAATTTTTTCGGACATGATTTTCACCGTTGTTTTACTGATAGGCATGACATGATTCAATACAACCATGACTCGAAATTATGTTTTGGAGCAACTTTTTGTTATCCTCATGGGACACAAAAACAGTTGTAGCTAATTTCCAAAATACAAGTCTCCATGTACCTGTAAGTTGTGGCTCCCTGGTGGAGGTAGTGTAAGGGCCCGCTGCAGGCATCCCGCGCCAAAGATGGTATAAAGCGGAAGATTGTTTGCAAAACGCAACTCTACTTACGGTAGGCTGGAGTTATCGGCACAACCGGCCACCTCAAGAAAAAACTGTTAGTCTCAGTATGAGAGGCTCGCAATTTAGACATGGCTCAGGTAACTCGATGAGGCTTCTTGTCTATCGCAGACAGAGTCAAGTGCACCCCTCCCTGGTAGTCCGTTGGGTTGTTTTGGCAATGAATGGCCTAGTAGACCACAAATACCTGACTGTTCACCGCTCCACTGGCAGCCTGAGGGAAGGCATCTACCCATACCCACCACTACTCACGACTCTTGCACTACAGTGAGGAGGCTTCTGCCCGTCACCTTCAAAAATTTTCTCCAGGACCACAGACACATGGCCAACGATATGCCGTCATCAACGTGCGGCTTGACACAGGTCTCCAACACTCTGCAGTAGCTCTTCACAACACTCTTTCATAAATGAAGCCCGGGTTCCTCCTCCACCCAACACTGAACACTCACTGGCGGAAACAGTGCCGTTTTATACACTAGGCACCACCCCCAGCATAACGACACAGTGAGGCCAGGCTGCACTTCATCACCCTGTTATGGTGGGTCAATGCAGACAAAATATTGTCTGGGCCATACATTCCAGTGCCAACAGTTTTAGATGCCCAAACATCATGCCACCTGTACAAAGAAACGGACCGTCACAGCAGCACAACATAATTAACATATACGTAGGCCGAACTGGCCGCATAAGTATATATAGTGTCTGGACTGACCAGTCCTCCTCCTGAAGCGCCACCTAGAGGGTACAAAGGCACATAACAGTCAGCACATGTTAAAGCCACAGTGCATATAAATGAACATACTATACCTGAATCAATTACAATGCCATTATGGCCCAAAATACAATAAGTCCCCTTTGAGGGCTAGTGTTATTTACCCACATATTACATATCAACAACCATAACTAATAAAGGAAACAAGCAAAGTCTTTCATTGTACTGGTCATTAGAAAGTCCATCAGATTCTACAAATAGGTTTGGTTGGCTACCTCGTGAGAGATAGACCACCAAGACCTGGTAAGACCACTTGATCTCCAGCACTTGTGTAGGTCCATGATATCACAGACTATAGGCTTGATATGCATTTTAGGCACTTCCTGCATCTACATTTCCCAGGCGTAGGGAGTGGATATAGATCTCTAGACCTGGAGCATGGATTGTCGACTACCTCAATTATATTGAGAGGACTGTGGTGTTTAGGAAGGAATTAAACATATAGACTTACTTGAAAGACCTGGGGCCCGGGTCCACCACTATTCCACTATCGTCCACCACTGACTATACACAATGCCGTCCATCATGTTGCCCACACATGCCACCATCCAGTGTATTACCATCATATTCCAGCCAACTATGTAACGTTAATCTGGGTGATTGAAATTTTGGAAATTCAATGGTGGAAAAAATGTCTTCAACTATATCCTGTGCCTATCCCCTGGTGACCAAGAGCTATGTTGTAGCATTTGGAAATATTTTTGATGACCCAGTGGTACAATGTCCAATCATTGAAGACCAAGTGGTACAATTCCCAACCTCTATAGAGCAATTCTATGATGTCTAGTCCCTGGTGAGCCAGTGGTATAGGGAATGACCTGTCCTTGAAAACCCAGTAGTATGTTCTATGCCAATCTATGGCGATACATTCTCTAGTCCAGTGTCCAGTTCTTGGAAGCCTTAAGGTACCAGTCCTTAGAATATTAGTGTCATTCTTTCCTACCCCCGGAGCCTAAATTAGATTTTGTTCTGTCTCTTGTTCTCAGGGGCCAGCTATAACAGCTTAGCCAGGGGCATACACAGAAGTCATAGGGTCCTATAGACAAACTCAGAATTGGTCCGGCTCCCCTCTGGGAGCTGTGACACTCCTACTGTGCCTTCATTTTCAGGTCCAAAATTCAATGCTGTTTAATTTTATAATATATCTGTTAAAGGGGCGCTCTGTTTTTCTGACTTGATAAATGATATTATTCTGGCTGCCTCCAGCCCCCACTAGAGGGAGCTAACTGATAACACTTAGAGCTAGTATTGAACTGAATCGGAGATGAATGATTACTATGCAGTGAGCTCCCCCTAGTGGCGGCTGCAGGTAGTCGTTAAGACAGTGTCACAGCAAGCATTTACAGCAGTTCAGTGCAAAGCCCTATCCCACCACGGGCCCCATAGCAATCACGTGGCTTAATTCTGTGGTAGGTACCCTGCTGAAGTGCATTTGGGGAAAAGACTAACTCTCCCACAATGCACCACTAAAAACAATCCTTTGTATGGACACTGAGCTAGTATATGAAATGTGAGACAAAAAAGCCAGGTAAAAGATTTAACAGAAAGCCAGGAGAATTTTAGATGTAGCTTTGGGTGTGACTGGAGAAGAATGCATAACACAACTGGATAATGGATTAACAATTAATGTTCGGTGACTACTATTACTCAATATTATATGTCGATGTCAACTGCAAATCGTATATAATATTAAGAACTGTCACAAAAGTCCCAAAGTTCCATATAAACGATGCTGAATATTTCAAAATCGAGGTGATTTGGGGACATGCAAAAATTTACAATCTCAAGTGTGATATGAAAAATTCCGAAATATGTTCAACATTGGTTAGAATAACACTAGACAATATTTAATGCTCCTTCACACATGTATTACATATAAGAGGGGAACCAATCATCGCCGAGGCCTTGTTTACAAAATGGTTTTCAATGCCACATTTTGTAAGTTGGAAAGAAATTGACAAAAAAAAAAATCATACAAAAAAAAAAAAAAAAGCAATAAAGCTACCAAACCATAACAGGAAAGCCATTCATATATCAGATCGCTGAACTCTTTGTAGTTTCCGTGCAAAGATTGAGAACCATACAAAAATATTTTCCCTTATGGGAAATAATATTTTAAAATAATTCCAGATGTATTAATTTATACAACATTTTTGCCTATATCAGGTAAGGGATGGAAAAAGTTGGTTTTAGTTGTATAAGATTGTCCCAAAATAAAAATCCTTTTTTTTTTTTAGATATATGGCACAGATTTGTTTTTCATCTACATGGAATGTTGAACTTGGTTTTGCAAGGATTATATAAGTTCCTTTAAATAAATGTATGTTATAGTCACATGCTACATGGAAATATAGGCATTAAAATAGTGAACGCAGTCCAAGGACCGTTAAAGGGATACGGGCCAAAATTGTGAGGCTATTATTTGTAGCTTTTTTTATACTATTATTATTTTTTTAAATTATACTTTTAATTACAATTTTATATGTTTTTAAACTATTTGTTTTTTGGTTTAATTTACTGTTAATTTTCCAATTGGTGCAAAAATTCAGGTAGACAAAAAACAGCAGATCAGGCATAATAAACTAGAATGTGTTTTCCCTGCAGCCGCAGTTCATTCCGATGGCCTGTTTAGTATATATTTCCATAAATGCTGAGTTTTAATTTAAAATAAAAAATATATGCCTATAAAAATCACAAAAAAGAAATATAAACAATGGCATGCAGGTTGAATTTTTTCTTTTTTAACCTGTAATTTTTTTTAACATGCAAGACATATGTTTGGTTAGAAAAGCTATGGAGAAAAATAATAATAAAATATAATATTATAATAATATAATCATGCAATTAAAAAATAAGATTAAAAAAATATAATAAAAAAAAAGTTTTGGACAAAAGGCTTTTTGATGATTAAAAATAAATTGGAATGGAAGTTAGGAATTTACAATAATTAGTTGTTAAAAATAATTGTTAGAAAAATTACAACTATTAGTTATAGGTTGTTTGCAGTTCCAATGGTACCAACATTTATCTATTTAAAAAAAAAAAAAAAAAAATATATATATATATATACACTACCGTTCAAAAGTTTGGGGTCACCCAGACAATTTTGTGTTTTCCATGAAAACTCATCTTATATTTATCAAATGAGTTGCAAAATGACTAGAAAATATAGTCAAGACATTGACAAGGTTAGAAATAATGATTTTTATTTGAAATAATAATTTTCTCCTTCAGACTTTGCTTTGGTCTTGGAATGCTCCATTTGCAGCAATTCCAGCATTGCAGACCTTTGGCATTCTAGCTGTTAATTTGCTGAGGTAATCGGGAGAAATTTCACCCCATGCTTCCAGAAGCCCCTCCCACAAGTTGGATTGGCTTGATGGGCACTTCTTGCGTACCATACGGTCAAGCTGCTCCCACAACAGCTCTATGGGGTTGAGATCTGGTGACTGCGCTGGCCACTCCATTACAGATAGAATACCATCTGCCGGCTTCTTCCCTAAATAGTTCTTGCATCATTTGGAGGTGTGCTTTGGGTTATTGTCCTGTTGTAGGATGAAATTGGCTCCAATCAAGCGCTGCCCACAGGGTATGGCATGGCGTTGCAAAATGGAGTGATAGCCTTCCTTATTCAAAATCCCTTTTACCTTGTACAAATCTCCCACTTTACCAGCACCAAAGCAACCCCAGACCATCACATTACCTCCACCATGCTTGACAGATGGCGTCAGGCGCTCTTCCAGCATCTTTTCAGTTGTTCTGCGTCTCATAAATGTTCTTCTGTGTGATCCAAACACCTCAAACTTCGATTCGTCTGTCCATAACACTTTTTTCCAATCTTCATCTGTCCAATGTCTGTGTGCTTTTGCCCATATTAATCTTTTCCTTTTATTAGCCAGTCTCAGATATGGCTTTTTCTTTGCCACTCTGCCCTGAAGGCCAGCATCCCGGAGTCGCCTCTTCACTGTAGTTGTTGACACTGGCGTTTTTCGGGTACTACTTAATGAAGCTGCCAGTTGAGGACCTGTGAGGCATCTATTTCTCAAACTAGAGACTCTAATGTACTTGTCTTATTGCTCAGTTGTGCAGCGGGGCCTCCCACTTCTCTTTCTACTCTGGTTAGAGCCTGTTTGTGCTGTCCTCTCAAGGGAGTAGTACACACCGTTGTAGGAAATCTTCAGTTTCTTGGCAATTTTTCGCATGGAATAGCCTTCATTTCTAAGAACAAGAATAGACTGTAGAGTTTCACATGAAAGCTCTCTTTTTCTAGCCATTTGGAGAGTTTAATCGAACCCACAAATGTAATGCTCCAGATTCTCAACTAGCTCAAAGGAAGGTCAGTTTTATAGCTCCTTTAAACAGCAAAACTGTTTACAGCGGTGCTAACATAATTGCACAAGGGTTTTCAAGTGTTTTCTAATCATCCATTAGCCTTCTAACACAGTTAGCAAACACAATGTACCATTAGAACACTGGAGTGATGGTTGCTGGAAATGGGCCTCTATACACCTATGTAGATATTGCATTAAAAACCAGACGTTTGCAGCTAGAATAGTCATTTAGCACATTAACAATGTATAGAGTGTATTTCTGATTAATTTAATGTTATCTTCATTGAAAAAAACTGTGCTTTTCTTTCAAAAATAAGGAAAATTCTAAGTGACCCTAAACTTTTGAACGGTAGTATATATATATATATATATATATATATATATATATATATATATATATATATATATATATATATATATATATATAGGTATAAAGATGCGCTTGGATATGGACATGTATTTTCTTAGTACAGGGTTCATTAAATAGAGGACAAAGAAATATACATGTTTCCCAAAATCATGAACAAATGCAATGGTAGTATCCACCTCCACATTTTTTTTTCCATCTTCCATACTGTAGGTGTTACGATCTGTGGGTATGTGTACACACTGGGCTGCACCACCGTAACAGGGTAGCAGCTGGCCAACCAATATAGTACCAATTCAATATAAAGTCCAAGCACAAGGGTACCTGTAATAGTCCATACAGTAGCAATGGCTTAGGCACAGATGGTACCTTGGTGGCAGGTGATGCAAAACATGGCAGATGACACCAGACGTGGTGTAAGACAGCAGGCGTAGTAGATGGCACAACACGACTACAACACTAGAGATGGCACAGGAACAAATACAGCATGGGATACAGGATACTGGTAGCAGGGCACGGGAACACAGGGAACAGGATATGACAAAGGAACCATTTGCAAGACTAACACAGAAATACAAACAATGCTCAGAAAAGGAGTGAAAGGGCAGGGGTCCTTTTACAGTCCAGTGTGATTAGGGCTAATTAGAACCATATTTTCATGCGCGCGCGCACCCTATGGGACACTGCAGAGCAGAGCAGTAGTGAGTGCTGTGTCTCCTGGGGCGGAGATGCGGGCCAGCACCAACAGATCCATGGCCGCAGCCGTCGAGGGGTGAGTCAGAGTGACGATCCGCGGCCCGTGGAAGTTACAGTAGGTATCTACCAGTCCATATAAAATTGACAAACCCATAAACAATCCTCCAAAGTATTGTATCCTAAAGGAGATTCCAACATGTAGATGTCTCAATGACACTCTCTAAGGGTGCCCAAACAAGTGGTGGTGTGTTCCAGTAGTGTGCCGCGCGGTTCCTGGTATGGCTTGTAGACATGGAGCACATGGTTTCCCTGGCTTCACCTGTACAAGCGACTCGCCCAAAACCCACAAAATTGCAGCAATTTGCTGAAAAAAAGTGTGTGCTTCACGGCACCCTACCTGCGCACGCCCACTACATATAGAGGCACCCTTATTGCAGGTTTATAACAGTCATAATAAGAAGCAGCTGTCACCTCTCAGCAGCTCTGTTTCCTGTTACCAATAGGAGCAACTATCATTTGACAGCTGCTTCAATCAGTATACTTGGTAGGACTCTGTGTGAGCACTCCTGCCAGTTCCATTAGAGATGGCTTCCCTAAAAATCCTCATAGGCAGGTGCCCCCAATGTCTTGTGGCTAGAATTAATTATCATCTATGTTTTACATTTTTTTTAATATTAAGGACTAATTGAACCTCAAAAAGAAAAAGTTTGGCTTCAAAATACAGTTGTCTGATCATAAACAAACCAAGGAAAATCCTAGAAATGCAATCCATTATATCCTTTGTATAAATATAATACTGATGCAATAAAATCAAGTTTTAGCATTAAGCATATTTTTTTTAAATTTTTGGACACATGTCTATGTCTGCCCCTGCTGCACGTCATTGAGCATGCCCACAACACTCCCCCATAGAATTTGTCTTCTGTCTGAGCCTTGATATGTCCATGTGTCATGAATTATTAAGAGTCTCTGTCATTTTTTATTTCTTTTTGACTTTTATTTTGGGTTATTTTTTGAATACTTTGTGACTGTCTCAGCCTACTTTTCTTATATCAATGTTTTCCCTTCAACTTCTTGTCACTTAATCTCAATATAAACTTAGCTTTAAAAACAAAACATCACTCAACCCTCCTTTAATAAAACTTTCCTTACAAATTCCTCATTTTGTTTGTTTTCTTCAGTCTAATCAGATTTCCTTCCTTCAAACTCCCATTAGAAAAATACACAATTCACGATGCAAATATAGTTAAAGAAACACTCTAGCCAAAAAAACGATACATTGTGACATAAGGGGGCAGAGCATGACATAGTGATTCCCCGCTTCCCCTCAGGCCCCGCACTAGGCACCACACAGCTTATTAGTTTCACGTTGTTCCCTTAGTTTTAGAATGAATACTATAAATCCAGGGCAGGGATCTGGCCGTAGTCCAACACCTGCAGATAGGGCCGGGTTAGTCAAATTTGGGTCCATTAACCCCCTGGCGATATTCATCAGAGAAAGTGCGGGCACAGGAGGTAATATACAGCTGACACTGCTGCAACAGCCACGATTGGAGACGTCTCTGATCCTGCCCGCTTAATCCCTTAGATGTCGTGGTCAATATCGACTGCGGCATCTGGGGGGTTAGAGAAAGGGGGTTCCCTCTCATCCTATCAGAGCCCCCGAAATGTGTCTTGGGCTCCATGCACACGACCCTATTTTTCATCCATCCGTAAGTACGGATCCGTAGTCATTTATAGTCATCCGTAAATCATCCGCATTTACAGAAGGGTGTCTGTGAATACGGTCCGTATCGCATCCGCAATGCATCCGTATTTACGGATCCAATAAAAAAAAACAGGGAGGATTATAGGGTAATTCTCTGGCATTGCATAGCAACGCTTCCGTAATTACGGACGGCTACGGATGCACATTGGTAGCTGTTCGTAATTACAGAAGCGCCCATAGATTTCTATGGAGAGTCCGTGCCGTAATTACGGTCAAAAAAAGGACAGGTTCTATCATTTCTACGGCACGGATACCCAATGAATGGGTCCGTAATTACGGATGAAAAATATGTCGTGTACATGGGGCCTTGCACAAACAAGTATAATACACAACGATGCCGGAGTATTTTATTATACCTTACTCCTATTGAGACTATAAAAAAAAAAGCTGAAAAACATTCGAATAAAATGTTCAGATTTTTAAAAAAGAAAAGAAATTCAAAGTAAAAATTTTTTTTTTTCTTCCCTTTAATATGGAAGAAATAAAAATGTTAAGTACACGTAATTAGTATCACCCATAACCCTCACGACCTGTAGTATAAAATGTTATAAGACATGTTATTTATCCCACAAGGTGAACCCCGTAAATAAAAAATAAAAAACAATGGCAGAATTGCATTTTTTTGTTCATCCCGCTCCTTTTTTTCCATTATCCCCACAACCCCCCAAAAGTATTTCAATACATTATATGTACCCTACAATGGTTCTCTAGAACGCAGCGATGAAAACATAAAAAAAAATGCTGTGTCCTTAAGGGGTTAAACAGTCAGATTAAAAGCCGAAATCTGGGTGACAACCCTGTTACCCGTATTGTGTGGGCACTGTGGCTGCAATTTTATGGGGTACTGTGGCTAAAATATCATGGGGTACTGTGGCTAAAATATTATGGGGTACTGTGGCTAAAATATTATGGGGCACTATGGCTGCAATGTTACGGGGCACTATGGCTGCAATATTATGGGACAGTATTTGTTGCAACGTCATGGGACACTGTGGATGCAATGTTATAGGGCACTGTGGCTAAAATATTATGGGGCACTGTGGATGCAATGTTATAGGGCACTGTGGCTACAATATTATGGGCACACTGATTATTAATGTTATGGTGGCACTGTGAATGCAATGTTATGGGGCACTGTGAATGCAATGTTATGGGGCACTGTGGCTACAATATTATGGGCACACTGATTATTAATGTTATGGTGGCACTGTGTTAATTGCTGTTGTGGGCATCATAGATCTCACTGAAAAAAGTAAACTATGCATGTCATGAGTACACAAGACTGGGGCTCCATACTACACACCCAGACTGCTGTTCTTGGAGGAGGTTCAGACTACATGGGTTGATACACCCATTTATTGCAATGGGAAAGACGGCATTCTGTTCCGACGGGGCGTTGTTTTTACAGCCGTAAATACGCAGCGAAAAACACGAGTTGCTTAAAAAACGACTGAAAATCAGGAGCTGTTTTCCCTTGAAAACAGCTCTGTATTTTCAGACGTTTTTTATTAAGCGTGTGAACAGAGCCTTAGCTTAACGGTTTTCTGCTCTTTGTTAAAATCACTGGTTCATAAATTAACCAAACAAAACCGCGACATTTCACATAATTGAAGTCTTTGTGCAGGAGCGGGGACAGAATACTTTATAGGAGACTCATCGCGCCGACCCCGTGTTGACATAAGACGACACTTCTGTAATTGCTGCAGCGCACGCTCTGTTAATCTTGTTGACATCGGAACGTTTTTTGGAGAATTCATTTCCAACCAAGAACCATAAACGACGGAGCCCGTAAATACAAGAAGCAGAAATGAGCGCGGTATAATCTACACCTTATAAAGTCCAACAAGTTCTGATTAGTGAAAATATTCACCCCCTGAGCGATAAAAATCCGATCCTGGATATAAGAAATGTAATTGACTTTATGTGCAGAACCACAGAATACTCACAGAACATCATTATACACCCCTCAGCTGCTGCAGAACATCATTACATACACCTCAGCTGCTGCAGAACATCATTACATACACCTCAGCTGCTGCAGAACATCATTATACACCCCTCAGCTGCTGCAGAACATCATTACATACACCTCAGCTGCTGCAGAACATCATTATACACCCCTCAGCTGCTGCAGAACATCATTATACACACCTCAGCTGCTGCAGAACATCATTATACACACCTCAGCTGCTGCAGAACATCATTATACACACAGAACAACATAATACAAACCTCAGCTGCTGCAGAACATCATTATACACACCTCAGCTGCTGCAGAACATCATTATACACACCTTAGCTGCTGCAGAACATCCTTATACACACACCTCAGCTGCTGCAGAACATCATAATACACAGAGAATATCATTATACACACCTCAGCTGCTGCAGAACATCATTATACACACCTCAGCTGCTGCAGAACATCATTATACACACCTCAGCTGCTGCAGAACATCATTATACACACCTTAGCTGCTGCAGAACATCATTATTCACACCTCAGCTGCTGCAGAACATCATAATACACAGATAATATCATTATACACACCTCAGCTGCTGCAGAACATCATTATACACACCTCAGCTGCTGCAGAACATCAATATACACACCTCAGCTGCTGCAGAACATCATTATACACACAGATCATTACACACACCTCAGCTGCTGCAGAACATCATTATACACACCTCAGCGGCTACAGAACATCATAAAACACATCTCAGCTGTTGCAGAACATCATTATACACACCTCAGCTGCTTAAGAACATCATAATATACACAGAACCTCACTATACACACCTCAGCTGCTGCAGAACATCATTATACACACCTCAGCGGCTACAGAACATCATAATACACACATAGCATCATTATAGACACCTCAGCTACTGCAGAACATCATTACACACACCTCAGCTGCTGCAGAACATCATTATACACACCTCAGCGGCTACAGAACATCATTATACACACAGATCATTACACACACCTCAGCTGCTGCAGAACATCATTATACACACCTCAGCTACTGCAGAACATCATTACACACACCTCAGCTGCTGCAGAACATCAATATACACACCTCAGCTGTTGCAGAACATCATTATACACACAGATCATTACACACACCTCAGCTGCTGCAGAACATCATTATACACACCTCAGCGGCTACAGAACATCATAAAACACATCTCAGCTGCTGCAGAACATCATAATACACACCTCAGCTGCTGCAGAACATCATAATACACACAGAACCTCATTATACACACCTCAGCTGCTGCAGAACATCATTATACACACCTCAGTGGCTACAGAACATCATAATACACACAGAACCTCATTATACACACCTAAGCTGCTGCAGAACATCATAATATACACCTCAGCTGCTGCAGAACATCATAATACACACAGAACCTCATTACACACACCTCAGCTACTGCAGAACATACTACACACCTCAGACGCTGCATAACATTATGATACACATCTCAGATGCTGCAGAACATCATAAATCACATCTAAGCTGGGGCAGAAAATTATAATACACACCTCAGTATTTGCAGAACCTCCTGAAACACATTTCAGCTGCTGCAGAACCTCATAATTATAGAGAATTCCAGATTAGTGGTAGTACCAGATTATGTGTAGCATACTACAGTATATGTTATTATGTTGTGTTATTTTGTATAATCATAGTGACACTGATCACATTGTGACTTCTGGGCCTATTTTGTGAGGCTCCTTTCCCCCCAAACCCATGAAAAAATATCTAGAATTCAGTGACACAGTCCCGGATTCCTGTCACTGCCCTGGAACAACCTGTCCTGATAGAAGAGATCAATGATAGATTACTTCTGCCTGACACCTCCAGTGCTGAACTCTGACTGCAGTGATTGTCAGACAGGGATGGCTACATGAGAGCTGCTGCTGGAAAGTAAGTTCCTATTAAGGGCATGACCACACATGGCGGAATTCCTCCGCAACTGTCCGCATCAATGCCGCACCTAATCCGGGTTGCGGATTACGGCTGCGGATCTGCACAAAATGTGCAGAAAATTGATGCGGACTGGCCGCTGCGGACTGCAGGAAAAGTGCTTCCCTTCTCCCTATTCAGTGCAGGATAGAGAGAAGGGACAGCACTTTCCCTAGTGAAAGTCAAAGAAATTCATACTTACCGCCCGTTGTCTTGGTGACGCGTCCCTCTTTCGGCATCCAGCCCGACCTCCCTGGATGACGCTCCAGTCCATGTGACCGCTGCAGCCTGTGCTTGGCCTGTGATTGGCTGCAGCCGTCACTTACACTGAAACGTCATCCTGGGAGGCCGGACTGGAGACAGACGCAGGGAGTTCTCGGTAAGTATGAACTTATATTTTTTTTTACAGATACATGTATATTGAGATCGGTAGTCACTGTCCAGGGTGCAGAAACAGTTACTGCCGATCGCGTAACTCTTTCAGCACCCTGGACAGTGACTATTTACAGACGTCTCCTAGCAACGCTCCCATCATTACGGGAGCCCCATTGACTTCCTCAGTCTGGCTGTAGACCTAGAAATACATAGGTCCAGCCAGAATGAAGAAATGTCATGGTAGTAAAAACAATACGCTCCGCAGCACACATAAGATCTGCGGACTTCATTGCGGAATTTTGACTCTCCATTGAAGTCAATGGAGAAATTCCGCCATGAGTCCGCAACCAGTCCGCCACTGCTCCGCAACAGACAGAGCATGCTGCGGACACCAAATTCCGCTCCGCAGCCTATGCTCCGCAGCGGAATTGTACGCATCGTGTAAACGAACACTGCTAAATTAAAATGAAAGTCAATGGAGAAACGGCTCCGCTGCGGATTAACGCTGCGGAGTGTCCGCAGCGGAATTTAAGTGAAATTCCGCCATGTGTGAACCCGCCCTAAAGGGGTAGAGAGAAGTGCAGGACCATGAAGGAAGGAGTTAGGCTTGTACTATTATAGGGGCACTGTGGCTGGCACATTGGTGTGGGCACTGCTATGTTTGACACATATGAATGGGCTATTTTTCTGGTTGGCACATCATATTAGGACTTTTTGGCTGTACCCGTCCATTGGGGCTGTTATGTGATTGGAATTAGTCTATAGACACTGCTATTTGGATGTGGGGACAAGAATGATATGCCCAGTAGATGCTATTACCGTGCTGGCATTACTATGTGGCTACCACTAGTCGATGGGCACAGCAGTGGGGAATATCTGCACGTGGACACCACTGTGCTGGTACTATGTGGGCCTAGTGCTCTCAGTGTGGAACATATTCTGATTTATTATGCTACAATTTGTTATATTACATGATATTTTGTTATTTTATGACTCATTATTATGTTGCCTTATCATATGTTACATTATATCTTATGCTATATTATATTATGTTACATTATATCTTATTATGCTATATTATATTATGTTACATTATATCTTATTATGCTATATTATATTATGTTACATTATATCTTATTGTGCTATATTATATTATGGTACAAAACAGATTTATTATGCATTGTTTTGTTGTATTACATTACATTATGTTGTGTTACATATATTGTGGGACAATATAACTTCTCATGCTAAGTTTTGTTATGTTTTCTTGTTATATTATGACTTATTATGCTAGATTTTGTAATATTACATGACATCATATCACATTAGATTATATACTGCGCTATATAATGTTATATTACGGCATGTTATATTGTGTTATATTACATTGCATTAAATGGTTTTATACTATATTTGCTATATTTTGTTATATTGTATTATATTACATTATATTTTGTTATATTACGACTTCTATGCTATTTTATACTATGTTACATGGTATCGTGTAACATTATGCTATGCTTTGTTATATTATATTGTATTATGTTATGACTTCTTATGCTGTTTTATTATCGCATTATATTAGAATTGTGCTATATTATGACTTATTATCTTATAATACATTATAGTGTGTTAGATCATTACTTATTATGCTATATTATATTACATTATAGTGTGTTATATTATGATTTATTATGCTATATTGTATAATATTGTACTGATCTATAGTGTGTTATATTATGACCTATGCTATAATATATTACATTATAGTGTGCTATATTATGATTTAATATGCTATATTATATTAGTGTGTTATACTATGGTTTATTATGCTATATTGTATAATATTGTATTGCTCTATAGTGTTATATTATGACCTATGCTATATTATATTACATTATAGTGTGTTATATTATGATTTTTTTTAATGCTATATTGTATCATATTGTATTGATCTATAGTGTGTTGTATTATGAACTATGCTATATCTGTAATCTTGACTTTTAACGCATCAAATACACAGTGGCAAGAATCTATAAGTTTACTTTTTCAATTACTTTTAGGGTATGTGCACACACACTAATTCCGTCCGTAATTGACGGACGTATTTCGACCGCAAGTCCCGGACCGAACACAGTGAAAGGAGCCGGGCTCCTAGCATCATACATATGTACGACGCTAGGAGTCCCTGCCTTGCTGCAGGACAACTGTCCCGTAGTATAATCATGTTTACAGTACGGGACAGTTGTCCTGCAGCGAGGCAGGGACTTCTAGCATCGTACATAAGTATGATGTTAGGAGCCCAGCTCCTTGCACTTTGTTCGGTCCGGGACTTGCGGCCGAAATACGTCCGTCAATTACGGACGTAATTAGTGTGTGTGCACATACCCTTATTGTTTGATATCACGCTGCAGCAAGTTATCAGAGTCCAGATAAAGATGGCTACATCTGTATGTTATATTACATTATAGTGTTATATTATGACTTATTATGCTATATTGTATAATGTATTGCTCTGTATTGTGTTGTATTATGAACTATGCTATATTATGTTATATTACATCATAGTGTGTTATATTATTACTTTTTATGTTATATTAGATTATAGTGTGTCATATTATGTCACTTTATGCTATATTGTATTATATTAATTTATAATGTGTTATAGTATGACTTTTTATTCTATATTACATTATAGTGTGTTATATTATGACTTTTTATGTCATATTAGATTATAGTGTGTCATATTATGTCACTTTATGCTATATTGTATTATATTAATTTATAATGTGTTATATTATGACTTATGTTATATTGTATTATATATCATTATAGTGTACTATATTATGCATTATGCTATATTGTATCTCATTATACTATATTGTATTAAACGTTATTTTTGGTTCCTAGTTTATATGCTGCCGGCATCCTCCCCCCAAAGTTTCACTCTGATTTAATGACCATCCTATCGGCTTTGTAGAAAGGGATCTAAATGCTAAAACCACCAAATTTTCGGCCCACCCTGACTGCGGATTATATCCCTGTTGTTTTTAAGATGCCGTCTCGGTTGGGACCGACCGCATTGTCGGCTGCTCAGAAGGAAGTGGTCAATTTGGAGCCCCTGCTTATCTGTCCTCCTAACTAGAGAAAACACCTCACAAGTGGAACTGTGGCTGCTCGGCCTCAGCAAATATGGGAAAGATTAATGTGGCATGTAAAACAAATCACTCCTGGAGTCAGCTGAGAGAGCGGCCATTAAAAGCTCGGCAGTCAGAAGGACTTTAGTGAAAGGGATTTGGTAATATACACTCAACACGTGTTCTCCTGGTAGAGGCTGCAGGGTGTTTAGAAATTCTAATGGTCCATGAACGTAAATTCTTTCAAGACCTTTTAAAGGCGCAGATGTTTCTTAAGAACCTACTTTAAACGAGGATCTGACATGGATTAAAGGCAAGTGTGCCTCTGAAATTGATCGCCCTCAGACCCGGTGTTTAATGACGGTCATGTGATACAGACGCGGCGTTCATTTTATTTCACGCGCCGCCAGATCTGTTGTATCGTTATGTGTATTTATCAATGTTCCATCACCACTGTGCACGGTACATGGCTACATTTACAAAAGAGCAACGTTGTATGCCGTTGTATTGGAAATAGGAAAACAGTGCAATGCATTGTGGGCATAGTAGTGATTGGAGTAGTGATTGAAGGTCAGCCAAGGTCATACACACCATAGAGGTCCAAGCTGTGGGGAAGGTGGACATTTTGGCCCCATACCTAGTAGTATTGCTTACATTTCCTAGGCCCAGATGGAAAATTTGCACCGAGACCCTCTCCAAGGTTCACATAGTATTCATATTACTGCTGTCCCCTTATGTGGCACAGGGGTCTTTGGGCCCCCTTTAGGTGCCAGGCCAACTAGAGCCCCTAAGCCATCCCACCATCCATATTTGTACACATAGTTATGACAAGGCTGTAATCCACCCGGGGCAAAGAATGAGTTTGCTGCCCTAGACCTGTATCAAAACATTCCATCAGGGGCAGTATGGTGGCAAATACAGCAAAATCTGGGTGGTCAAGAGATTCAACGAGTTACTTGTGAATAACATCAGCCAATCAGAAATGTCCTCTCTGGGTATGTGATGCATAATTCCGAAAAATTATATACGTCACTTCAGCGTAGTCCTGGCACCAGTTCACATGCGGGGGGTGTTCTGTACAGATAGACCCAAGAATCAGTAGGATTTTAAATTTTAGGCTTCATTCACATCTGCGCCAGGTTTCCGTTCCGACGTTCCGTCTGAGTTTTCTGTCGG